>NW_006922669.1:295903-296587 GCF_000298275.1 Orycteropus afer afer
GTGGATCATAACAAATTATGGATAACAGTGAGAAGAATGGGAATTCCAGAATACTTAATTGTGCTCATGAGGAACATGTGCATAGACCAGGAGGTTGTCATTCGAACAGAGCAAGGGGACACTACATAGTTTAAAAATCAAGAAAGGAGTACAAAAGGGTTGTATCCTCTCACCATATGTATTTTCTCTGTATGCTGAACAAATCACCAGAGAACCTGGACTATATGAAGAAGAACGTGGTATCATGATTGGAGGAAGGCTCATTAACAACCTGCATTATGCAGACAATGCAACTTTTGCTCACTGAAAGTGAGGATGACCTGAAATACTTACTGAAGAAGATTGAAGACTACAGTCTGCAGTATGGATTGCACCTCAATATAATAAAAACAAAAACCCTCACAACGAGACCAACAAACAGCATCACGATAAATAGAGAAAAGAATTTAGCTGTTAAAGACTGTATATTACTTGGTTCTACAATCAGCACCAGTCAAAATATCAGATGTCATATACCATTGGGCAAATCTCCTTCAAAGGACCTCTTCAAATGCTGAAGAGCAAAGATATTTCCTTTAAGAGTAAGGCGCTCTTGATGCAAGTCATGGCATTTTCAATAGCCATTATATTTTCAATGAGAGTTGGACAATGAAAAAGTAAGACTGAAGAAGAGTCAATGCTTTG
>NW_006922669.1:297927-304036 GCF_000298275.1 Orycteropus afer afer
TTTTTACTATAAAACTCTCTTAACTAAAACTTCTAGGCACTAGTCTTATGAAAACAGTGAAATTTAAATATGATTCATCTATATATCTATTGCTAAAGTGAAATTGCTATCTCAGAAAGCAGTAAGGAATATACACAACCTTCCCTATGATTTGTTATAACTCTTTAGTGTCATTAGTAGGTCCTCCAAGCAGCAGAAAACCCATCTAATTGAGTTATGGTTCAAACAAAAACTTTTACATGAATGTTCATGGCAGCATTAGTCATATAGCTGAAATGTGGAAGTGACCCAAATGTCCATCAACTCATAAATGAATAAACAAAATATAATATATCCACACAGTGGAGTAATATTCAGTCATAAAAATGAAGTGCTGTTACATCATGGACCTTGAAAGCATTGTGCTAAGTGAAATAAGACATTGTGCTAAGTGAAACAAAAATCACATATTATTTGATTCCATTTATATGAAATGTGCAAAATAGGTAAATTGATGAAACTAGAAGTAAGCAGCGTTCCAGAGCAGTGATCCTGTTCTTATGCAAAGCTCAGGATAGAAGTACTGACTAGAGTTTAGTCTAGATCTACAGAGTGGTGATGTCTTTTTTCTGAGGAGACAATCTAAGATCTGTCTCACCAGGACCACACATTTGTTAACAAGATCAAGCAGGAAATTATTTTCCTAACTGATGAGAAATCTGTCCTTTCAATAATGTTGGGTAAGTCAAAATTATAATACTACTACAGCATATGATATATTAGGCAACACTTTCTTTACCTCTTTTAGTTTTCATGGAAAATTGGGTCTATGTTACATTCATACTGCAGCCGGTATTAGTAGGAGTTTGCTACCCAAAGCGTAGTGTAAAATTTGACCTGTGAGATACTATTTTGAAAGCTGGGTCTCCTTAGCTCTGAATGAAGCTGCTGGCTGTTTATTTCTCAAATCCTTAAAGTCTCAGAGGAGCTCTAGGCCATTCTTATGGGTGTTGTAATTGGCCAATTTGATATTCAGAAAGTAAATCAGGTTGAAGTGAAAGGGATTATGTCTGTTTGGCAGGTTGAACCATGGACGATTGCCAGAACAGGGATTCTGTGTAGAGAGAAATTTTCTTAGAAGGTGTCAAATGAATGAAAAATATGAAGGTATAGGGTAGAGTGTTTTGAAATGCATTTCCAGTTAAAAGTTTCTGGAATCATATTGAGCAAATATTACAGTAGGATAAGTTTAATAGGAGGTCAATAGTCAGAACATACACATAACTTCAATTCTAGGAAACCAATTCTGAGAACCTACTTTTAAGAGCTAGATTGTCAGAACACAATGATGGAAATGGCTTCAATATGTGCTATGGTGCCAGCTGGCCCGATAGGGTGAGAAGATTCTGTTTCTACTTGACGTGGCTTCTCAGTATTAAGGTGTGTTGTATCCTTTCACCATACTTACTCAATCTGCATGCTGAACAAATAATCTGAGAAGCTAGACAATATGAATAACATGGCATCAAGAATGGAGAAGACTCATTAATAACCTGTGATATGCCAGTGACTCAAACTTCCTTATTGAAAGTGAAGAAGAGTTGAGCACTTACTGATCAATACAAAGACTGCAGCCTTTGGAATGGATTATACTTGAACAAACAGAAAACAAAAATCCTCAAAACTGCACCAATAGGCAACATCATGATAAATGGAGAAAAGATTGAATTTTTCAAGGATTTCATTTTATTTGGATCACAACCAATGCCCAGGGAAGAAGCAGTGAACAAATCAAAATACTTAGCACACTGTGAAAATCTGCTGCAAAGGGCCTATTAAAAGTGATAAGGAGCAAAGATATCCCTTTGAGGACAAAGGTGCATCTGACCCAAGCTATTGCCTTTTCAGTAACCTAATATGTATGTGAAAGTTGGACAATGAATAAGGAAAACTCTAGAAGAATTGATGCATTCAAATTGTGGTGTGGGTAAAGATTATTAACTACACCATGACCTGTCGAAGACTACATCTATCTTGGAAGAAGTACAGCCAGATTGCTCTTTAGAAGGAAAAATGGTCAGACTTCCTCTCTCATACTGTGCTCATGTTATCAGGAGGGATCAGTCCTTCCCTGGAGAAGGACCTCATCCTTCGTAAAATAGAGAGTCAGCTAAAAATGGGAAGATCTACAATTAGATGAATTGACACAGTGACTGCAATTATAGGCTTAAGGACAGCAACGATTTGAGGACTGTGTGAGAGTGGGCAGTGTTTCATTCTTTTGTATGTAGGGTCGCTATGAATTAAAACTCACTTTATAGCACTTAGCAACAACAACAACATAGTTTGTACACTTTTAAGTATTATTATTTTCCTCTTTTTCCTTGAGTTCTGAAGAAAAGACTGGGTCAGGAGTGGAGACCAACTTTAACATCTTGGCAATACATTTCATAGACTCACGATGAGGGAAAACATCATGTAAGATATTAGATTGAAGGAAGGAAAAGGACTGATATGCTTTTAGTGAGCTAAGAATTCAATCAAGTTAAAAGTCTTTGAGAAGGTTAATCTGACTAAATTACAGACAGGAAACAATGAAATAAATGGGACATTACAATAAATTATTTATTTAGGGGACTTTCTTCTCTCATTTTACTCTGATTCATCAAATCATTTAATTCTTTGAGAGAAATGCAATCCTCTTTATGGAGTCATTGAACGCTTGTTTCACTTGCTTGTTCCTCAGAGTGTAGATGAAGGGGTTCAACAAGGGAGCAACAGAAGTGGTGAGCACTGAAACTCCTTTATTTATGGCCACTTCATCTTTCGCTGATGGCTTGACGTAGATGAAAATACAGCTTCCATAAGCGATGGAAACCACAACCATGTGGGATGAGCAGGTAGAAAAGGCCTTTTTTCTTTGCTGGACAGAGGGGAATTTCAGAATTGTCCTGATGATGTACGCATAGGACAGAATCACACACAACAGAGTGGAAATGAGGGCAAATACAGCCATAAATATAATCAATTGCTCTAATAACCACGTATCTGAGCATGAGATCTTTAGGAGGGGACCTGCATCACAGCTAAAATGATCAATGGCATTGGAATCACAGAATTCCAGCTGCAGACCCAAGATAAGAGGAGGAAGAATAATCATCAAGCCAGCCATCCAACAACAGAGGATTAATAAGGTACAGACCCTGTTGCTCATGATGGTCATGTAATGAAGGGGTTTACAGATTGCCACATAGCGGTCGTAGGACATGGCTGCCAGCAGAAAAAATTCTGTTGCTCCAAAGAGAATAACAAAAAATATTTGACTTGCACAGGCATTGTATGTAACAGTATTGTCCCCAGTTGATATACTATACAGGAATCTTGGAATACAGACGGTGGTGAACGAGACTTCTAAAAAGGAGAAATTTCTTAGAAAAAAGTACATAGGAGTTTTAAGGTGGGAATCCACCAATGTGAGGGTAATAATAGTCAGGTTCCCTGTTACACTTAATGCATAGGTGAGAAATAGAAAGATAAAAAGCAGAGTTTTTATCTGTGGGTCATCTGTCAGTCCCAACAGGATGAAAGTTGTTATAATTGTGTGATTTCTCATCGTTGATTTTTGATGGCTACTTGATCTGCATGTAAAAATCATAGAGATTTTAGGAGGAGGTAGATATTCAAATTCCGTAGTAAAGGGCTCTGCATATAAAAAGTCAAGCCAGCTTAAATACATTTATTTTCTCCCTTCACATCATAATAAATATTCTCACGTTTCCAGTAGCCTTCCTGAATTACACATGTGACATCATAAGGATTTTCTTAAGGGTTTATCTTACTGTAAAACAATCTAACTTTTTCTGTGATCATAAGTTGACCTTCAGAACTTATAAATCTAGCTTAATATCTGTAGTTTATTGAAGTTCCCTATCAACTGCTGCAACCATTTTTGAATTATCTTCAACAAAATTTTACTTGCCTGGGATATTAGTGATATTATTCAATAATTTCCACATCATGTTGGATCACCTATTTTAACTCTATGTAATAGAATCTGTTCATGTATTAAAAAAAGGGATATACTTATATGTTTTCATGTTACATTTCAGTTATTGACTATAGTCTTTTTTCTCTAAAAAGCTGTGGAGCTAAAACTACATTTAATACCACAAAATACATTCTCCAGGTTGTGATTTTTTTTTGTGTTTTAAATTTCATTAAAAATATGTTGTTGTTATGTGTTGTCGAGTCAGAGCCTACTCAAAGCGACCCCTCCTTGGGTTTCCAGAAAATATGTTAGTGTCTCTAATTTTTTTTTTTTTTTTTTTACCCCCACCACACTTAGACTTTTTCCAACAGCAGCCTGATTTTCATTACAATCCCTCACTCCTTTCCCAAAATCTATACACCAAATCAAATAAAACCCACTGCCATAGAGTTGATTCTGACTCATAGCAGCACTTAAGGGCAAAGTAGAATCACCCCATTCAGTTTCCAAAGCTGTAAATCTTTACAGAAGCAGACTGCCTCATTTTTCTCCAGGAGAGTGGCTGGTGGCTTTGAACTGTCAACCATGTTGTTAGCTGCCAAATGCTTTAAATACTATCCCACCAGAATTCCCACAGTATCTGTAAGGACTTCCTTACTCTTGGAACTAATAGTCTGTTTAATTTTTATTTTGCCTGACTTCCACATATAATTTATGTTTTCCTTAACTGTAGTCATTCATCAAATGGGTTCCATGTCATCATTCTTATTTACTTCCTAACTCTAGATCTATTTTTTCAATGACTTATACAGGCACTTCTTTCTTTGTTCATCTATGAAATACTGGTGTTCTCTAGTGTTCTACCTTAAGACATCTTCCTTTTTCTTCTGTTTTTATACTTCTTCTTCTATACTATTCAAGAATGATTTGGCCCTGTCAAATTGGTTAGATTATCCTACATATGATGAATTCCTAAGACCAGATTTTTTCCCAATAAAAACTGTTGCTAAATGTATATCACCCATTGGATGTTCATGTTGCTATTGTTATTAGGTACCATTAAGTAAGTTTCAACTCACAGATACCTTATGTACAAGAGAACGAAAGACCCCCTGGTCCTGTGTTATTCTCACAATCATGCTATGCAAGATTCCATTATTCTAGCCACTGTGTCAATCCACCTCATTGAAGGTCTTTCCCTTTTTAGCTGACTGTCTATTTTACTAAGCATGATCTGCTTCTCCAGGGACTGGGCCCACCTGAGAACATGACCGAAGTACTAGAGATGAAGTCTGGCCATTCTCACTTCTACAGAGTATTCTGGTGCACTTCTTCCAAGACAGATGCATTTGCTCTTCTCATATTCTATGGCACACAAAAAATCTTTCACCAACACCTTAATTCAAATGCATTAATTCTTCTGTAGTCTTCCTCATTCACTATGGAGTTTTCACATAATTTATGGCTATTGAAAATGCCATGGATTGGGTCAGGCACACCTTAGTCTTCAAAGTGACATCTTTGTTCTTTTACACTTTAAAGAGATATTTTTCAGCAGATTTGCCAACTGCAGTATATCCTTTGATTTCTTGACTGCTACTTCCCTGGACATTGATTTTGCATCAAAATAAAATGAAATGCTTGATAACTTCAATCTTTTCTCCATTCATAATGATGTTGCTTATTAGTCCAGTTGTGAGGGTTTTTGCTTTCCATAGGTTGAGTAATCCATACTTAAAGATGTAGTCTCTAATATCCATCACTAAGTGCTTCAAGTCTTCATTTTCAGCAAGCAATATTGAATCATCATATATCACAAGTTATTGATGAGTCTTATCCCACTCTGATACTGCATTCATCTTCATATAGCCCATATTCTGATTATTTGTTCAGCATACAGAGTGAATAAATATGGTGAAAAGATATAACCCCGATACACACCTTTCCTGATTTTAAACCATGCAAACCAAGACTCATTGCCTTTGAGTTGATTCTGACTCATAGCCACCCTCAATAGATCTCCAAGGTGGTAAATATTTAAAGTTGCCCCACCTTCCTTCTGAGGAGCAGATAGTAGGTTTGAACCATCAATCTTCTGGTTAGCAGTCAAACAAATGACAGGAGAAACACTCTTCAGTAGAC
>NW_006922669.1:304626-305292 GCF_000298275.1 Orycteropus afer afer
AACAACAGGAAGGGTAGATATGCTCCTTGGAGAGAACAATCATGGGAGAAAGAAGGGCTGCTTATGCACAGGGAGACAGCTCAAGGGGCAGTAGTACATGGAGGGATGGACACAGGGAAGAGGTAATTGTTGGGAGGAAATGGGAGGGGAGCTGTACATTGTGGTAAATTGTGGTCAATATCATGAGAAAAAGTGTATGTGAACTGCTGTATGGAAAGTGAATTTGCTCTGTAAATTTTCACCCAAATTACAATAATAATAATAATAATAGAAGACCATGTCCATTTCATAAATAAGCAATAGAGTCCATGAATGTGACAGCCAAAAATCCAGATCCTGTGTCCTTTTTACTATTTAAATTAGTGGTGCTTGTTTCATTCAAATGCAGCTGTTTCTGGCTAAAATTTTTAATGAGGGTCCTAGGAACTAAGGCCACCAGGGCAATGGCCAAAAGTTTAAGGACAGTTTCCCAGGAGAATAGAACATTCAAATAGGCAAGAGTTGACAATATGGAGTCTGTCTACACATAGATTAAATTTTATGGGATCAAACCTCAGATATATTGGTGTGTTTAAGCCCACTGTTGCAATGACTGTGTCACTGAGGGTATTCATCTTTTTCACTGACCCTCTACTTTATCAGGCATGATGTCCTTCTCCAGGGACT
>NW_006922669.1:305762-307893 GCF_000298275.1 Orycteropus afer afer
TCTTCAATATTTTCTCCATTTATCATCATGTCCTGGAGCCTCGCTCTTCCTCAATTCCTTTAGTGTCACTTTGTCTTCTTCCTTCCATACCATCAGTGTTAATCATGTGCTACATCCTGAAATGGTTGAACATTGATAAATTCTTTTTGATACACTTATTTGTATATTTTCCTTCCATCTTTGATGCTTCCTTCACCATTCAATATTTTGCTCATAGGATCCTTCTATGGATTGCAACTAGAGGCTCACACTTTTTTTTCAAGTGGTTCAGCTTGAGAAATTCCAAGTATATTCTTCCCTTTGGACTTTCCAACTACCAGTCTTTGCACATTTCATTACAATAATTCACTTTGTCTTCCTGAACTCCCTTTTGAAATCTTCTGTTCAGTTCTTTCAGTTCTTTTACTTCATCCTTTCATCCATTTGCTTTACTTACTCTTCATTCAAGAGCAGGTTTCAGAATGTCTTCTAACATCCATTTTGGTCTTTTTTTTTTTTCCCCTTCCTTTGTTGTTAATGACTTTTTACTTTCTTCATGTATTATGTCCTTGATGTCATCCTACAACTTCTCTGGTCTTTGGTCATTGGTGTTCAATACATCATATCTATCCTTCAGATAGTCTCTAAATTCAGTTAAGGTATACTCAAAGTTTTCTTCCTCTTTTTTCTTTTTTTGACTTTGGTCACTTTTTAAATTTTCTTCACACTCAACTTAAACTGGCGTATAAATAATTCCCGATCTGTTCCATAGCTGGGCCCTGGTGCTGTTCTGAGTGATGATATTGGGTTTCTCCATCATCTCTTACCACAAATGTAGTCAATTTGATCCCTGTGTATTACATCTGGCAAGGTGCACATGTACAGTCACTAATTAATATTGTTGACAAAAGATATTTGCAATGAATAAACTCTTGGTCTTGCAAAATTCTATCATGTGATCTCTGGCATCTTTTCTATCACCAAATTTTCCAACTACTTATACGTCTTGCTTGTTCCAAACTTTTACATTCCAATCACAAGTAATTATTAATACATATTGATTACATGCTTAGTCAAATTCAGACTTCAAAAATTGGTGAAAATATTTGATATCTTCATCTTTCGCTTTAGTGTTTGGTACATAAATTTGAATAATACTAGCATTAATTGGTCTTCCTTGTGGACATACGGATATTACACTATCACTGACAGCATCATACTTCAGGATAGATCTTGAAATGTTCTTTTTGACAAGGAATGCAATGCCATCCTTCTTCAATTTGATATTCCTGGTATAGTAAACCATGTGTTTCTCTGATTCAAAATGGCCAGTATCAGTCAATTTCAGTTCACTGATGTCTAGGATATCAATCTTTATACATTCCATTTCATTTTGACAACTCCCAATTTTCTAGATTTATACATTGTGCATCCACATTCTAATTGTTAATGGATGTTTACAGCTGTTTGTTCTCATTTTGAGTTGTGCCATATCAGCAAATGAAGGTCCTGAATCCTTTACTGCATCCATGCCATTAAGGTCAACTTTAATTTGAGGAAAGGATTTCTTCTGGCACTGTGATTAAAGCATTGGGTTGCTAATCAAAAGGTCAGCTGTTTGAACCTATCAGCCACTCCATGTCAGAAAGACGAGGTAGCCTGCTTCTGTAAAGATTTCCAGCCTTGGAAACCCTCTGGGCAGTACTACTTTCTGCTATAGGTTTGCTATGTGTTTGAATCAACTCTATGGCAATGTATTTTGGGGGATTTACTTTGAGGAGGCTGCTCTTTCTCAGTCGTATTTTGAGTGCCTTCCAAACTTAGGGGATGATTTTTTCTGCCCTACATCAATTTTTCACTGTTATTCATAAGGTTTTCTGTGGCCATTATTTATTTATTTATTTTCCCCAGAAGTGGACCTCTCCTTTCTTCTTTTAGTCTGTCTTAGTCTGGAATCTCTGTTGAAACCTGTCCTGCATGGGTGAACCTGCTGGTATTTGTAATGCTGGTGGCATGGCTTCAAGTATCACAGCAACATGCAAGCCAGCACAGAATGACAAACTGACAGACAAATGGTGGTGGATGCTTATAGCCCCCTCTTATTCAATATTTTCAAAATGAAACCATGCCCCCACTCATGCCTTGCAAGCTT
>NW_006922669.1:308593-309673 GCF_000298275.1 Orycteropus afer afer
GTATTTGACCTATAGTTTGCCTATTATCTATCCAGTGTACATCCTAACATGAACTTTTCACCAGACTTTAAATTTAAGTAGCATCCCTTCTCTTTCTCCTTTCAGCCAAACAATATTTTATTCTTTTTTACAGTCATCATGTGTGATTGAGTCAGGAAGAATATATCTCCACATCTTTTGGAAAACAAGTATCCTCTCATTCTTTTAATTTATGTACATTTTTTCCCCCCTCTAAATTTTTCCTACAAATTCAGGTTAGGAAAAACTATAACAGGGAAGTTTTCCCCAGTAGCCTTTCTTTTCACTTTCCCCCTTTGTAAACTCCCCAAATCCTTTTGTCTAACTTCTCCAGATTTACTGCTTGTGTAGCCTGATTTCATGGGGTGCTTACTCTGACGTTCATGGTCTACCCTTCCCAAAGAATGAAGCTACTTTGGACCCTTCTCTCACTTACTTCTTGTTGGAGCCAAAAATCAAAACCAAACCAACTGCCATCGAGTAGTGATGGACTCATAGCAACCCTAAAAGACAGAGTAGAACTGCCCCATGGTGTTTCTGAGGCTGTAATCTTATGAGTCGGGTCCGACTCAATGGCACATAATAACAACAACAACAATCTTAACAGAAGCAGATTGTCTCATCTTTCTCCCACAGAGCAGCTATTGGATTAAAACTGAAACCTTTTGGTTAGCAGCCTAATACTTTAACTATTGCACCAACAGAACACCACCTAGTAGAACACATCTACTTAATCCTGTGTCATTATTGGCTTCAACATGGCTATTGCAAACTATGGGACAAACTATATTAAATGGAATTCTCTCTCCCAGTTTCTGCTTTGTTCCAGGCACAAGAATGGGTTGTATCTCACAAAACAAATTCAAATTACACAAAAATTCTCATTGAAGCGATGTGTGTAATGTTACTTTTTCTTCTTTTTTTCCTCCTATTCCTCCTTCTTTCCTTCCTCCTCCATCCTTCCCTCTATATCCAGAAACACTTGCATTCCACTAAGATAGTTAATGTGTGACACCTCTGAATGGAGTCATCAAGGGTGCATATCACAAATATAGATTGTGG
>NW_006922669.1:313878-315105 GCF_000298275.1 Orycteropus afer afer
TTAGGCACTATGCTAACAGAGCTCCCTATCATTGGTGAGTGGAATACAAATTTGGAAACAAAGAATCACCAGTAGTTAGAAAATATGGTCTTGGTGATAGAAATAATGCTGGAGAGTGCATGATAGAACTTTGCAAAACCAATGACTAATTCATTGTAAATACAACATAAATGGTAGCTAGACATGTGGACTTTGCCAGATGGTATATACAGGAATCAGATAAACTACATCTGTGGAAAGAGGTGATGGAGAAGCTCAATATCTTTGGCCAAAACAAAGCCAGGAGCTGAGTGTGGAACAGACCATCAACTGCTTATATGCAAGTTCAAGTTGAAGCTAAAGACAATTAAAACAAGTCCTTGAGAGCCAAAAATGAACTTGATTATATCCCACCTGAATTTAGAGACTATCTAAAGAATAGATTTCACGCATTGAACACCAAAGACCTAAATCCAGAGGGACTGATGACATCAAGAACATCATCCATGAAGAAAGCAAAAGGTCATTAAAGTTGGGAAAGAAAGAAAAGACCAAAGTAGATGTCAGAAGAGACTCTGAAACTTGTTCTTGAATGGGGAGTAGCTAAAGCAAATGGAAGCAATGAGAAGATGAAAGAGCTGAACAGAAGATTTCAAAAAACAGCTTAAGAAGACAAAGTTAATTATTATAATGAAATGTGCAAAACCTGGAGTTAGAAAACCAAAAGGGAAGTACACACTCGGCACTTCTCAAGCTGAAAGAGCTGAAGAAAAATTTCAAGCCTTGAGTTGCAATATTGAAAGATTCTATGGGCAGAATATTGAATGATGCATGAAACATCAAAAGAAGATGGAAAGAGCACAAAGAGTTGCTATACCAAAAAGAATTGGTTGGTGTTTATCCATTTCAGGAAGTAGCATATGATCAAGAACAAATGGTATTGAAGGAAGAAGTTGAAGCTCCAAAGAAGAAACCGGCAAAGAACAGGGCTACAAGAATTGACAGAACACTCATTGAGATATTTCCACAAACAGTTGCCCCACTGGAGACACTCACTCATCTATGTCAAGAAATTTGGAAGGTACATACCTGGCAAACTGACTGGAAGAGACCCATATTTTTACCCATTCCAAAGAGAGGTGATCCCACAAAACATGGAAATTATCAAACAATATCATTAATATCATATGCAAGTAAAATCTTGCTTAAGATAATTCAAGACCAGTTGCAGCAGTATATTGACAAATA
>NW_006922669.1:317584-318658 GCF_000298275.1 Orycteropus afer afer
TATGGCACCTTGAACACTGCATGTAGCCATGTCGTTGTTCAGGAGGCTGCCATGCTCTGCCGATCTGGGGACTGTCAACAGATTTGAATTAATGGTCTGCCATGTGGCTTGGTAAAATTGGAACTGTGTCTTTTTACTTGTCAACCTTGGGCTTGTCAGCCTCAGCAGCCAGCAGCTGAGTGAAGTAAAGCCTGTAGCTTCAGTGGACCAGGAGCAGGAGGCAGAGCTGAAGCCCATGGCTGAGGGGCTTTCACCCAGCCCCTGGATCCTGGCACTTTGAACTTGGCCTTAAAGACTCCAAACAGTAAGAGAATAAACTCCTGTTTCTTCAAACCATCCCATTTGTGATATATTCCTGTCAGAGTGGCACTAGGTAATCAAAACAGTGAGTATACCATCAATTCCTGCTGCCTTTTTGTTGCCAATTCCTTCACTGAAGATTTGACTTCCTTCTTTAATAGCATTGGATCTTGATCATATGCCATTTCATGAAATGGATGAACATCACCAATTATTTTTGGTACAGTGACTCTGTGTATTCTTTCCATCTCCTTTTGATGTTTCCTGCATTATTCCATATTTAGCCCACAGAATCTTTCAATATTGAACCTCAAGGCTTGAATTTTTTCTTGTTTTTTCAGCTTGAGAAATGCTGAGTATGTTCTCCCCTTTTGGTTTTCTAACTCTAGGTTTTTGCACATTTCACTATAATAATTGACTTATCTTCTCCATCACAGCAAATCTATGAATTAAACACAATTATTATCCCTATTTGCATGCAAAAAAAAAAATGAGTTCCAGAAAAGTAACATATTTTGTGGAGTCTCAAAAATATAAAGGAGAAACCTAGAGTACAAACCAAGGAAACCTAACTCCAGGACCCCTAAATTTAAACAATATATTACTGTTATGCCTGGACCAAAGAGATGGTCTAGTGATCTGTTCCTATTCAAAGATGGGTCAGTCAGTTTCTTCCAACTGATACTTGTAGGAGTTGGTGGGAGAGGTCTTTTGTCTTTGTATCATGAACTTAAAGGGTGATTAAAAAGCTGTGAGAAGTGCACTATTTATCAC
>NW_006922669.1:320218-320740 GCF_000298275.1 Orycteropus afer afer
TTTCTTCAAGATTAGTTTAGTCTTCTGGAAATCCATGGTATACTCAGTATTCTTTGCTAACACTGTAACTCAAAGGCCTCAATTCTTCCTCAGTAGTGTATCTGAAGCAATTAAAAAAAAAAAAACTTGGTTTGGGTCAGGTGCACCTTAGTCCTCAAAGTAATATCATTGGTTTTTACACTTTAAAGAGGTCTTTTGCAGCAGATTTACCCAATGTAAAACACCATTGCATTTGATTTGATCTCTTGACTGCTACTTCCATAAGTGCTGATTGTGGATCCAAGTAAAATAAAATCCTTGACAATTTCAATATTTTCTCCGTTTATCATGTTGTTGCTTGTTGGTCCAGTTTTGAGGATTTTTGTTTTCTTTAATGAGGTATAATCCATACAGATGGCTACAGTTCTAGATCTTCTTCAGTAAGTGTCTTAAGTCCTCTTCGCTACTGACAAGCAAGGTTGTGTCATTGGCATATGGTGGCTTGTCAATTAATCTCTCTCTAATCCTGATACAAAGTTCTTA
>NW_006922670.1:0-803 GCF_000298275.1 Orycteropus afer afer
TAAGCCCCTGGAATCTGGGAGAATGCTGTCCTTTTAAATATCCAAAATGGTCAAGTCACTTATAAACATTCTAAGTGCCTGCACCCTCCAGACAGACAAAAGTCCTCAGCTCAGACCGCTGTCCTCTTCACTGCCTCCCCTTTTAATCCCCAGCCACCAGAACAGTCCTCTGCACAGTCCTTAGCTAGCAGGGCTGATTTTTAGGTTAATTCTTGGATCCAACCACCACTTGGCAATATCCAAGCTGTCTGTGCCATCAAGTTCACTGCCAGACCACAGCTCTGTATGTCTCGTGTTTTGCTATTTTCATGCAAATTCTTCTGCTAGTTGGAGTTTAGTCCACTTCTATATCCTTCCATTTAAGGCTCCGGTGTTCAGGATTATGTTCTGTATCATGTTAATTGGTTCCCCTTTTCTTTGTTGAAGAAGGTCTGTGCAGTCTTTCTGCCTATTCTGCCATCTTACTGGAACTACATGCATGCAATATTAATGATATTGTTCAATAATTTCCACATTCTGTGGTATCACCTTTCTTTGGAATGGGTACAAATATGTATCTCTTCCAGTCAGTTGGCCAGGTAGCTGTCTTCCCAATCTCTTGGCATAACCGACTGAGTGTCTCCAGTGGGGCAACTGTTTGTTGAAACATCTCAATGGGTATTCTGTCAATTCCTGGAGACTTGTTTTTGGCCACTTCCTTCAATACAGCCTCAACTTCTTCCTTCAATACCATTGGTTGTTGATCATATGTCACCTCCTAAAATGGATGAACATTGCCCAATTCTTTTTGGTACAGTGACTCT
>NW_006922670.1:3560-5705 GCF_000298275.1 Orycteropus afer afer
GAGGCTTTTCTTCACTCAGCTGCTGGCTGATAAGGCTGACAAACCCAAGGTCAACAAGTAACAAGTTACAGTCCTGATATTACCAAACCACACAGCAAGCCATTTATTCAAGCCAATTCTTAGGTTGCTGCCCAGATACGAATGCCACTTGCAAATATTAAAATTGGCTATGCCATCAGACAGCTGATGACACAACTTTGTTTGGTGAAAGTGAGGAAGACTGCAGTGGGGTCTGCAGCTCCATTTATCTCCTTATTCGCTGTTTTCATTCAGCTTCTTCTGTTGTTGTTAGATTCATCAAGTCATCTCCAACT
This sequence comes from Orycteropus afer afer, assembly GCF_000298275.1. Taxonomy (NCBI): domain Eukaryota; kingdom Metazoa; phylum Chordata; class Mammalia; order Tubulidentata; family Orycteropodidae; genus Orycteropus; species Orycteropus afer. The sequence continues at coordinate 3,875 of NW_006922670.1, forward strand.
CATAGTGACCCTATGCACACCCAAATAAAACACTACTGGGTCCTGTGTCAGCCCCACTACCAGGTTCTGTGTCAGCCCCATGATCCTTGCTATATTTGAGCCCATCATTGTAGCTACAGTGTCAATCCATCTTGTAGAGGGCCTTCCCCTTTTTTGTTTATCCTCCATTTTACCAAGCATGATATCCTTATCCAGGGAATGGTCCCGTCTTACAATGTGACCTAAGTAGGTGAGATGAAGTCTGGCACTTCTCACTTCCAAGGAGCATTCCAGCTGCATTTCTTCCAAGACAGGTTTGTTAGTTCTCTTAGCAGTCCATGGTACTTTCAGTATTCTTCGCCAACACCACAACTCAAAAGCATCAATATTTCTTCAGTCTTCTTTATTAATTGTCCAGCTTTCATATGCATAAAAGGGAACTGAAAACACCATGGCTTGTGTCAGGTACACCTTAGTCTTCAAGGAGATATCTTTGCACTTCAGCACTTGAAAGAGATCTTTTGCAGCAGATTTGCCCAATGTAATACATCATCTGATATCTTGACTTCTGCTTCCATTGGTGTTGATTGTAGAACCAAGGAATATGAAGACTCTGACAAGTTCAAACTTTTTCTCCATTTATCATGATGATGCTTATTGGTTCAGTTGTGAGAATTTTAGTTTTCTTTATATTGAGGTGTAATCCATACTGCAGACTATAGTCTTCGATCTTCATCAGTAAGTGCTTCAAGTCATCCTCACATTCAGCAAGCAAATTTGAGTCATCAGGCTATCACAGGGTGTTAATGAGTCTTCCTCCAATCCTGATGCTATGGTCTTCTTCATATAGTATAGCTCCTCAGATTATTTGCTCAGCATACAGATTGAATAAGTATGGTGAAAGGATACAACCCTGATGCACTCCCTTCTTGATTTTAAGCCATGCGGGGTCCCCTTATTTTGTTCGAATGACAGCCTCCTGGTCTACGTAGAGGTTCCTCATGAGTACCCTTAAGTGTTCTGGAATTCCCATTCTTCTCCATGTTACCCATAATTTGTTATAATCCACACAATCAAATGTTTTTGCATAGTCAATAAAACACAAGTAAATATCTTTCTGGTATTCTTTGCTTTCAGCCAAGATCCATCTGATATCAGCAATGATATCCCTCATTCCACATCCTCTTCTGAATCCAGCTTGCATTTCTGGAAGTTCTCTGTCAATATACTGCTGAAACCATTTTTAAATTATCTTCAGCAATATTTTACTTGCATGCAACATTAAAGATATTGTTCAATAATCTCCACATTTTGTGGGATCACCTTTCTTTGGAATGGGTACAAATATGGATTTCTTCCAGTCAGTTGGTCAGGTAGCTGTCTTCCAAATCTCTTGGCATAGCTGAATGAGGGCCTCCAGCACAACAACCCAAGAATAGGCTCAGCTTGCCAAGGACAGCACAGGCAAACACACTGGAGGCTGACAACTAGAAAGGTGCAATATTCCACTTGTTACTCTTGTACCTCACATCCTCTTGGTGACTGGAAGTGTGACCACCCCCCATCTCAACCTACCTGCTGGACTAGCAGGAATTTAATCTCCTTCTGGGTGCCCTGTCACCACCTGCCTTCTGGGCCATTAGGAATTTTTTCTGAGACCAACTATCCTACTTATAGCTGGCTTTTGGGATATCAGGAACTTTTACTGGGAGTTGGAGCCTTTCTCAGCTGCCTTTTGAGACAGCAAGAACTTTTCCTCTGACCAGATGTCCTATCCTCAGCTGCATTTTGAGCAGGCAGAAATTCCTTCTGGAACCAGGTACCATGCTCCTACCTCTGTTTGGGCTGGCAG
>NW_006922670.1:6272-7140 GCF_000298275.1 Orycteropus afer afer
CCCATTTCCTGGTTCCCTTCTTTTTTTCTTTCATTTTCTTTTTTGGTTCCCCACATTCCTTTTTTTGTTGTTCATTTTTCTCAGTTTTTCTTCACTTTTTTCCTCTTGCTCTTTTCTTTTATTTCCTTCTCCCCAGATATTGTCCTTTTTCTAATATTTTCTTTTTGTAATTCTTTTCTTTTTTAAATTTTTTCTTTTCATATATTACCTATTCTTTTTGTTTGCTTGCAATTGTTGCTGTTTGTGTATGTGTTTTTTTTCCCTCTTGTTTTTATTTTATTTTATTATTATTTTTGTCTAACAGAGTGAGAGACAACTATGCCCATATGACCCAACCACACCCACACCTCCTGCAGCCACCCTACTGGGTGAGGGCCAACTTTTACTTCTGTGCTGACGAAAGATAGATGGTGACCAGTACTGGCCCAACTCAGCTTCTCTTTATGAACAGCTAACAGAGATCTGAGCACACACTCTCATCCTCAGTCACACACACCAAGAGACACATGGTAAGTTTCCAAGTGCTGCCAACTACTTAATAGAGTAGTACAATAGACCTGCTCACTCATATATCAACAAAATAAATCAAACACACACACACACACACACACACACACACAACCTGGGTGAATCACATCAACATACAATCAACTATTAAATATAAATACAATGACATCACAAAGTCTGAAAGACAACTTATCATCCCAGTCCATGCAAAGAAACAAGACAAAATAGTACAAACAGGGAACCAAGATACAGATTCAGGAAACCTCTCTGAAGAAGCAGCAGCATTGGAACTGCCTGATAAGGAATTCAGATAGGAGCTCTGGTGGCATAGTGGCTAAGGCATTTGACTGCTAACCAGAAG
>NW_006922670.1:7240-7913 GCF_000298275.1 Orycteropus afer afer
TTGGAACTGCCTGATAAGGAATTCAGATAGGAGCTCTGGTGGCATAGTGGCTAAGGCATTTGACTGCTAACCAGAAGTCTGGTGGTTCAAACCCACTAGCCACTCCTCAAAAGGAAGATTGGACAATCTACTTCTGTAGAGATATGGCCTCAGAAACCCAAGGAGGGGATGCTATGAGTCAGATTTGACTTCACAGCAGTGTGTTTGTTTTTTTGGTTTTATATTTAGATATTTATAATGGATTGAGATACAGATCAAGGTTAACACTGGCAAAATTAAGGAAAACACAGGCAAAACTCTAGAACAATTTAGGAAAACAAGACAAGAGCAAACGGACAAAATACATGAAAAATTAGAAACTGTTTTAGTTACCCAGTGCCACTCTGACAAGAATAAATGGAATGAACATGTTACCAAAGAACATGAATGTTACCAAAGAACATGAACAAATGGAATGGCTTGAACAAACAGGGGTTTATTTTCTTATAGCTTTGGAGGCTTTAAGTCTGAATTCAAAGTGCCGAGCTCTAGGGGCTGAGTGAAAGCCCCTCAACCTTGGGCTTCAGCTCTGCCTCCTGTTCCTGGCTTACTGAAGCTGGAGGCTTTTCTTCACTCAGACAGCTGCTGGCTGCTGAGGCTGACAAGCCCAAAGTTGACAAGTAAAAAGGCACAG
>NW_006922670.1:8485-8938 GCF_000298275.1 Orycteropus afer afer
CTGAACAATGACATGGCTACATGTAGGGTTCAAGTGTGCCACAAACTAGAGACCATTCCCAAAGCTGGTTCTTATATATTGGAAGCAGTCCACATACTTAAAGCAGATACTCAGCTGCTTGTGGTAAATCCCACCATGAGTTGATTGCCAGTCTCATCATGGGGAATAACTACCACCAGCTGTCCAGTCACTCAATGATGCTGAGTCCAGTTGACACAGAACCTTAACTACCACAGAAAGAATACAAAAACAACAAATAGGAATCCAGAAGATTAATATTAATATTTCAGAAATAAATAACACATTCAAAGGGCAAAGGAGTACAATCAAATCAATGGAACACAGAATTAGTGAGACTGAAGACAAATCCCAAAACTACATTTTTTAAGGGATCAATCAGAAAAAAATATCAAAACAAAATTAAGAAAGCCTAAGATTCATGTGGGACACCAT
>NW_006922670.1:10223-10929 GCF_000298275.1 Orycteropus afer afer
TTTTCTTTTCCCTGTGCCTGGTTGAAATTCTGCTCTCCCCCCCGCCCCCAATTTAAAAGTTTTTTTTTTCTCTTTTTCTTTTCTCGTGACTAACCCCATTCCGTGTTTTTCTTTTTGCAATCTTCCTATTTTCTTTCTCTTCATTTATTATTCTCCTTCCCTATTTTTTTTCTTTTTCTCTTCTTCTTAGTGCCCGATCCCCAGATATTGCAGATTTGCTTGTTTTCTTTTTTCTTCTTCTTCTTCTTTTTCACTTTTTTTGGTCATTGTTCATGTGTGATTACATGGTGTGTTCTTCATCCATGGGCTTTTAGTTTTATGATGGTTATTCAATTGCAATTTGTGCCCAACTGAGTGGAAGACAGCGGCAGTCCCCATAAGACACAACTACACCCACACCTCCTGTAACTCCACTTACTGAGCAAGAGCCAATTCTTCCTTCTCCACCAATGGGCCAACAATAAAAAGCCATTGGAAAAAGCCTGAACCACCTTTGGCTGCTATTCACAAACAGTTAACAGAGATCTAAGTACAACAATGCCACAATGCCCCGGAAAAAACAGACCATCACACTCCACACAAAGAAGCAGGATAAAGTAGTAGAAACAAGAGACCAGGATACAGATCCAGAACATATCCCTGAGGAAGAAGCAGCATTGGAACTCTCTGAAAATGAATTCAAAAGAATTATCTTTAGGTATCTTCA
>NW_006922670.1:15898-16659 GCF_000298275.1 Orycteropus afer afer
CCATTACTAGGTATATACCCTAAAGAAGTGAGAGCCATGACAAGCACAGATATATGCACACCCATTTTCATCGCAGCACTATTTACAATAGCCAAAAGTTGGAAACAACATAGATATCCATCAACTGGAGAATGGATAACCAAACTATGGTACATACAAACAATGGAATACTATGCAATGCTAAAGAATAATGTAGAATGTACAAAACACCGCATAACGTGGATGAACTTGGAGGCCATTATGCTGAATGAAATAAGTCAATCACAAAAGGACAAATATGGTATTAGTCCGTTATTGTAAAAATTAAGGAAAGGTTTATCTATTGTAGGAAAATTTCTTTGTTGGTTACCAGGGGGGGAAGGGGAGGGGAGGGACTGCCGTTAGATAGACAGTGATAAATATTGATTTGGGCCAAGAGAAGGGCACCGTACCAAATGTGAATGACCAATATGACAGCAGTGAGGATGAGAAAGACATAGAGAGGTACATGGGTGGTACAGACAACAAATATGAACCCTTTTGCATGTACAGTACCGAGTTCTCAGTGAAGGTAAACATGGGTATATGGATGGATAGATAGGTGGACAGGCTAAACGACTAGCTATGTCTGTGAAAGAGGGAGTGTATCCAAGATCATATATAGGGTTGGCAGACAATGGTCCTATAAGTTTATGTGAATGATCAGAATCCCCAGGAGTATGGTACAGCTGACAAGGGGCTAGGTTGTGGTCACTACTTGGTCACAGCCAGCTACCCAGAGC
>NW_006922670.1:17501-20193 GCF_000298275.1 Orycteropus afer afer
GAATTTGCTCTGTAAATCTTCACCCAAATCACAATTAAAAAAAAAAAAAAAGACATACTATATCAAACACACAAAAGACAAAGAAAGAATCCTGAAAGCAGCACTGGAAAAACAAATAATCAACTACAAAGGGCAACCAGTAAGAATAAGTTTTGATTTCCTTGGCAGAAACTATTCAGGTGAGAAAGCAATGAGATGATATATATACAAACCTTGAAGGAAGAAAACTGACAACCAAGAATTGTAGGCCCAGCAAGATTGTCCCTCAAATATGATGGTGAAATTAGGACATTTCCAGATGAAAAGAAATTAAGAGAATGTGTTAGAACTAGACCAACCTTACAAGAAATTCAAAGGGAGTCCTTTGGACTGAGAACTAACAACAGCAGACAACTGATAAGCAACACACATGATGACATAACCCAGAAACCAATGCAGTTATAGAAATACTCAAAGTGAAATAAACTTACAAGACCACAAACAAGGAACAAGACACAGTAATTAGTAAATGATGCCAACTATAAACCAAAAAGTGGGGAAAAAAAAGTGTGGGTACAGAACTTCCAAATGGTGAGGAAATCCAGACAATTGCGAGGTAGAACAGACTGTTCTAAACTTGGGAATAGAAGTATAAATCACAGGGCAACTCAAAGAAAAATAAGCATTTACATAAAAACAAAAAAGAAGAGAGGCAAATACTTAGCAAATAAACAACAACAACAACAACAATAATAATAACCCGAAACTCACTGCTATCACATTAATTTGACTCATACAACCCCTCCTTGGGTTTGCAAAGTGGTATTTCTACAGAAGTAGATTGCCAAGTCTACCTTCCTAGGAGTGACTGGTGGGTTTGAACTGCCAACCTTCTGGGCAGCAGTCAAATGCTTTAGGCACTAAGCCACAAAGGAAATGAAAACACAATTATGAATTGTGTTTTCACAAAATGAGCTAACAAAATGAGCTCAGCACAGAAAATTATATGGAACAAATAAATCAGCAACACCACACACACACACACAAAAAAACATAACAAAATGACAGCAATAAATTCATACTTGTCAATAATTACACTGAATACAAATGGTGTAAATGCACCACTCAATGTATGAAGAGTTGCCGACTGGATAATAAAACATGACCTATCAATACATTGTCTACAGGAAACTTATCTTAGACACAAAGGCAAAAATAGACTAAAAATCAAAGGTTGGAGAAATGTATCAAAGAAATGACAATTAAAAAAGAGCAACATTAATTAATAAGGAGTAGCAACATTACTTTCTGATAAAATAGACTTTAAGGTTCTGGCAAGATGATGGACTAGGCAGAAAAACTGCACACACCCTCTTCAACAAAGAAAAGGGAACCCAATTAACACAGACACAGAAGATAATCTTGGACCCCTGAGCCTTGAAGGGAAGCATATAGAAGTGGACTAAACCCCAACTAGCAGAAGAATTTGCATGAAAATATCAAAAAAAGAGACATACGGATCTGCAGTCTGGCAGTGATCCTGAGCGATCCTGATGGCACAGACAGCTTGGAGATTCCTGAGTGATGGTAGGACCTAAGAATTAACCTAAAAATCAGCCCTGCTAGTCAGGCACTGAATGGAGGACTGCTCTGGTGGTGGGGGAATAAACAGAGAAGGTGAAGAGAAAGGCAGGATGAGCTGTGGACTTTTGCTGGTCCAGAGGGCACTGCCATTTTGAAGGTTTAAAAGTGGCTTGACTATTTTGGATATTTAAAGAGACAGCACGTTCGCAGATTCCTGGGGCTTAAGAACACATTCTGCTTTCCAACAACCCCAAGGTCACACTGGACCAGCAAGACTGAAAAGTACAACATTCCTCTTGTTATTCTTATACCCCACAACCACTAGGTGAACAGAGATGCAACAATCCCCCACTCCCACCTACCTTCTGGGCCCATAGGAACTCCATCACATTCTGTGTGCTCAGAAAGAGCCTGGGTGCTCTGCCCTGTCCTCCACTGATTTTTTTTTTCTCTTTTTCTCTTTCTTTTTCCTGGTGATTAGTTTGCTTGTATCTGCCTGTTTTAAAACAGCTATTATTACTAATATTTTGGTCCTTTTCACTATTATTCTTAATCATCCCCTCCCAGGTTCTCGTTTTCAGCATTTTTTCTTTTCCCTGTTCCTAGTTGATATTTTTTTAAAATTTAAGTGTTTTTCCCCAAACTTTTTTCTCATGGTTAACTGCATGGCTTGATTTTCTTTTTGCATTTTTCCCATTTTTTTCCCTTCATTATTATTCTCCTCTACTTTTTTTCTCTTAGTGCCCTTCCCCAGATATTGGAGGTTTCCTTGTTTCTTCTTTTTCTTTTTCTCTTTTTTTGGTTACTGTTCCTGTGATTACATTGTGTGTTTTTTGTCCATGTGCTTTTAGTTTCTTGATGGTTATTCAATTGTAATTTGTGTGTAACTGAGTGGGAGACAACAACAGTCCTCATACGACACAACTACACCCACACCTCCTACAACTTCACTTTCTGCATGAGAGCCACTACATCCCTCTCCAACAATGGGTCAACAATAAAAAACCACCAAGAAGAGCCTGAACCACCCTTGGCTGCTCTTCACCAAGAGTTAACAGAGATCTAAATAAAACAACAACATGATGCCTCGGAGACAACAGACCATCACAGTCCACACAAAGAAGCAGGA
>NW_006922670.1:21735-22732 GCF_000298275.1 Orycteropus afer afer
TCCAGTGCACATGGAACATTTTCTATGATAGACCATATGTTAGGCCATAAAGCAAGCCTTAATAAATTTAAAAACACTGAAATACTGCAAAGCATCCTCTCAGACCATAATGCTATCAAATTAGAAATCAACCATAGGAAGATCAACAGAAAAAGTGTAAACACATGGATACTGAACAACACCCTCCTTGAGAAAGATTGGGTAAGAGAAGAAATAAAAATTGAAATTCAAAAATTCCTTGAATCAAACGAGAATGAAAGTACAACATACCAAAATATTTGGGAAACAGCAAAAGCAGTGATCAGAGGCCAATTTATAGCAATCAATGCACACATCAAAAAAGAAGAGAGAGCCAAAATCAACACTTTAAATGAACGTTTCCAACAATTAGAGAAAGAACAGCAAGGAAAGACTACAGTCACCAGAAGAAAAGAAATAATCAAGATTCGATCAGAAGTCAATGAAACAGAAAACAGAAGGGCTATAGAAAAAGTCAAGACCAGAAGTTGGTTATTTGAAAAGATCAATAAAATGGACAAACCACTGGCTAATTTAACAAAGGAAAAGATGGAGAGAAAACAAATAACATGAATAAGAAATGAAATGGGTGACATCACAACAGAACTAACTGAAATTAAAAGTATAATATCAGGATACTATGAAGAACTGTACTCCAACAAATTTGAAAATCTGGAAGATATGGACAGAGTTCTAGAAACACACCACTTACCTAAACTAACACTGATCTGGAAAAGTTGAACAGGCCCATCACAAAAGAAGAAATTGAACAGGTCATCAAAAATTACCAACTAAAAAATTCCTGGCCCAGCCAGTTTCACTGGAGAATTCTACAAAACATTCAGAGAAGAACTGATACCAATACTACTCAAACTATTCCAAATCATAGAAAAGGAAGGAATCCTCCCTAACTCATTTTATGAAGCAAGCATAACCTTGATACCAAAACCAGGCAAAGACATCACTCAAAAGGAAAACT
>NW_006922670.1:23608-24154 GCF_000298275.1 Orycteropus afer afer
TCCCATCAGCATTCTTTAGAGATATGAAAAAACCAATCACTAATTATATATGGAAAGGAAAGAGACCTCAAATAAGGAAAGCACTATTGAAGAAGAGAAACAAAGTAGGAGGTCTCACACTGCCAGATATCAAAATCTACTATACAGCCACAGTAGTCAAAACTGCCCAGTATGGGTTTGATGACAGATACATAGACCAATGGAATAGAATTGAGAATCCAGAAATAGATCCATCGACCTATAGTCAGCTGATCTTTCACAAATGCCCAAAATCCATTAAATTGGGAAGAGAATATTTGTTTATTCTCTGCTGGCAAAACTTGAGATCCATTTGCAGAAAAATGAAACAAGATCTGTACACAAAAACAAACTCTAGGTGGATCAAAGAGTTAAATGTGAAACCTAAAACTGTACAGTTCCTCAAGGAAAATCTAGGGGTAAATTTAAGGGCCCTAATATATAGCGTAAATAGACTATCAAGCATAACTCAAAATGCACAAACAGGAGAAGTGAAGTCAGATGATTGGGACCTTCTAAAAATTAAAT
>NW_006922670.1:26959-31094 GCF_000298275.1 Orycteropus afer afer
AGCCCCAAAATGCATAAATGAGACAATAACAGAATTAAGAAGACAAATAGATGACTCCACAGTAACAGCTGTTGTTGTCAGGTTCCGTCGAGTCAGCTCCCACTCATAGCAGCCCTATGTGCAACAGAATGAAACACTGCCCAGTTTTATGCCATATTCACAATCTTTGCTGTACTTGAGCCCATCGTTGTATCACTGTGTCAATCCTTCTCATTGAGGGCCTTCTCTTTTTTACTGACCCTACACTTTATCATTCATGATATCCTTTTCTATGGAATGGTCCCTTCTGACAACATAACCAAAGTAGATGAGACAAAGTCTGGTCATTTTTGCTTCCAAGAAACATGCCAGCTGCACTTCTTGCAGGACAGATTTGTTCATTTTTCTGGCAATCCACCGTACTTTCAATATTCTTCACCAACATTATAACTCAAAAGCATCAACCCTTCCTCAGTCTTCCTTATTCATTGTCCAGCTTTCACATGCATATGAGGCAATTGAAAATACCATTGCTTGGGCTAGGTGCATCTTAGTCTTCAAAGAGACATCTTTGCCTCTCAGCCCTTTAAAGAGGTCTTTTGCAGCAGATTTGCCCAGTAGAATACGATGCCTTATTTTTTAACTGCTGCTTCCATTGGTTTTGATTGTGGAATCAAGTAATATGAAATCTTTGACAACTTCAATATTTTCTCCATTTATTGTGATGCAGCTTATTGGTCCAGCCATGTTTTCTTTATACTAAGGTGTAATCCATACTGCAGACTGTAGTCTTTGACCTTTATCACTAAGTGCTTTAAGTCATCTTCACTGTCAGCAAGGAATGTTGTGTCGTCTGCATATCTCAGCATTCCTCCCGCAGAAAAATGAGAAGGGAAATTCTTCAATATGAAAGAGAATATATTATGGAAAATTAACAGCCAATATTATTTTCAATGGAGAGAGACTCAAAGTGTTCCCCTCGGGAATGGGAACCAGACAAAGTTGCCTCTATCAGCACTTTTATTCAACATTGTATTGGAAATTTTAGCCAGGTCTATAAGGCAAGAAAAGGAAATAAAAGGTATCCAAATTGGTAAGGAAAAACTAAAAGTATCCCTATTTACAGATGATATGATTCTTTTAAGGAAAAACTAAAAGTATCCCTATTTACAGATGATATGATTCTTTACAAAGAAAATCCAAGAGACTCAGCAAGAAAACTTCTGGAACTAATTGAAAGATTTAGCATAGTGGCAGGAAACAACATCAGCATACAAAAATCAGTTGGAATAATTTTAGTTTCATCCAGCAATTCCATTACTAGATGTGGTAGTTAAATTTTGTATCAACTTGGCTGGGCCTGGTTTTGAGTGGCTAGAAAGCTGGATTTTGTTATTCCCCATGATGAGACTGGTAATCAGCTCCAAGGTGGAATCTACTGGTGCAGCTGAATAGCTGCCTTAGGGCTGTGGTCTGCTTCCAGTATATAAGAAGCATTGAGAAAGATCTCTGCAGCTTTTTGGCATACTTGGATCCTGCATTTGGCTGTCATCAGGGAGTGGCCTGCCCTGTTGTCTATTGATCTTGGGACTGTCTCTGGACTTGAACTAATGGTCTACTGTGTTGTTTGATAATCTTGGGACTGTTCCATTTTACTTGTCGACCTCGGAATTGTCAGTCTCAGCAGCCAGCACCTGCCTGAGTTAAGAGAAGACTCTATCTTCAGTGGGCCAGGAACAAGAGGCAGAGCTGAAGCGCAAGGTCCCTAGAGCTGTCACTTTGAGCTCAGACTTCTAGCATGCTAAAGTGTAAGAGAATAAATTCCTGTTTGTTAAAGCCACTCATTTGTGGTATTTTCTGTTAGAGTAGCACTAGGTAACCAAAACACTAGGTATGTATTATAAAGAACTGAGAGCCAGGACACAAAATGATATATGCACACCCATGTTCATTGCAGCACTATTTACAATAGCAAGAGATGGAAGCAACTCAAGTGCCCATCAGTAGAGTAATGGATAACCAAACTACGGTCCATACACACAATGGAATATTATGCAACTGTAAAGAAAAATGTATAATCTGTGAAACACACCATAATGTGGATGAACTTGGAGTACATGATGCTGAGTGAAATAAATCAATTAGTCCACTATTGAAAAAAAGTGAAGGAATCGTTTATATATGGAAGGAAACTTTCTTTGTTGATTACCAGGGATGGGGTGGGGAGAGGAGGGAAAATTGCTAGACAGATAAGAGACAAATATTAATTTGGGTGAAAGGAAAGGAAATATACCAAAAGTGAGTGACCAGTACAATAACACTAAGGAAAAGGCAGGCACAGAGAGGTGCACAAGAAGTAAAGACAACAAATATAAACACTTTTACATGCACAATACTGCATCATCAGTAATAATGAACATTAATGTACTGATGGATACATAGGTAGACAGGCTAAATGATGAGATATATCTAGGCAAAAAGGAATATATCCATGACTATATATAAATTTGGCAGATGATATTTCTACATATGTATTTGTATGTGCTATAAGAATGTCCATATATATAACAGACCTAACAGGGGGCCAAGTTATGATAACTTCTTAGCCATAGGAAAACATCCTGAGGGAGTGAGTTGCTGAGCCTGTGGCCTCGGACCATTGTCTCGGGGGACATCAAGCTCCGTCGGCATAACATACTACACAAAAACATTATTGTACATCCTACTTTGGTGAGTAGTGACTGGGGTCTTAAATACTTGTGAGTGGCTATGTAAGATGTAACATTTATTTCTCCTAGTCCAGAGAGAAAAAGAATGAAGAAAACCAAATATGCACAGAAACAGTTAGTTCAAGGGACTAGTGGAACATGCCAACTTCAGTCAACCTGTTCCTGAGACTAAGAACTAAACAGTGCCCAGTTACCATTGTCAACCACTTGAAAGGTAACAAAATTGTAGATCTTGGGTAGCACTGAAGAAATATATGTAACAAAACTCAAAATCATAAAAAAGACCAGGTTTACTGGTCTGATAGAGACTGATGCAACCCCTGAAACTATGGGCACCTTGTCACCCATTGGGGCTGGAATTGAACACACTCCTGTTGCTTCCAGCCAAACAATAGACAGGCAAGTAAGGTGAACATCTACACCCAGTTGGCACAGTCCCTAGAAGAATCAACCACGGGAGGTTAGAAGGGCAGTATTTGTATAGAGAGATAGCTCAGAGGGCAGGAATGCATAGGAAAGAAGGACCTTAAACAGGGTAAAGGTAACCACAGGGAGGAAGTGGGACGACAGCTGTTATATTATAGGGATTATAATCAATGTCATGAAACAAAATGTATATAATCTGTTCAATGGAAAATGAATTTGCTCTGTAAATTTTTACCCAAATTTCTCTCTCTCTGTCTCACACACACACACACACATACACCCATGGTGCCAAAGATCTGATGAGGCTGCTTATGTACAACAAAACATCTCATGGGATTTTGTTCCTTGGTTTGCAGATTTAGGGTCATTGTTTCATGTAAATCCCAGTTAATTGGTCTAATCGTATGTTTAGTGTTATTCTGTTCTACCTCTTAGGTTGTTGCTTAGTGTTTGGAGTTTTGAAAGCTTGGAAGCAGCCATCCAAGGCACAAAAATTGGTCTGTATTCACCTGGAGTAACAAAAGAAAAGGAGAGCCAGGAATAGGAGGACAGTATGGAATGTGTGCCTAATTGCTTCCAAGAACAACTGCCTCCTCTGCCATGAGACCAGAAGAATTAGATGGTGCCCAACTACCATTACTGAATGTATTGATAAAAGATTCCATGGAAGAATTCTGATCAGAAGAGGAAATTTAGAAAAGAATTTCCATTTCTCATGGACTCGACTTTCTGGAGCCATCAAAAGTGCCCTGAGATATTGCCTGAGATAATATTTATCTATCTATTTATCTATTTATTTATTTTAAGAGCTTGTTTTACATTCAACATTACATGTACATTTAGTTTCACTCCCCATTTACCGTGTCCAACCCTAACCCAGTCTCCACCCCTCCCTACCCTGTAACCCTCCCCTGTGCCCCTCATATTTATGTACCCCTGTTTGTCCTGCATTTCCTCAATTTGAATGTTGGTTCTCTGGTGTCCCATGGTCTATTGCTCTA
>NW_006922670.1:31454-32900 GCF_000298275.1 Orycteropus afer afer
TTCTTCACTTCTGATGCTAGGAGACCGTTAGCTGCATCTTAGATGGCTGCTTGAAAGCTTTAAAGACCCCAGTTGCTACTCACCAATGTAGGATGCAGAGCAAGGCTTTTATGTATTTTGTTGTTCCAATTGAGTCTGGTGTTCCCCAGTACTATGGTCCTGAGATGGTAGATCTATTGGATCTCTCTCCCATAGTGTCTGGTTGTCTGTGAGGGATTACTCTGTGTCTGTCTTCTTTGTTTCTCTAAGGAATGGAGATATTTTGTACTGGCGTCAGTACAAGATTAGCCTCAGCTGAATCTATCCTTGGTCTAGAGTATGCTCCTGTTCACTGACCCCCATCTGATCCTCTCAGTTGTTCATGTGTTTATCTGTAGCCTGGCATTTGGTGTTAATGGCAATGGAGTATTGTGGACACATTGGTTGGTATTAGCAACTGTCGTCTATCTCTTATGTGCACAATTCAGTGTCCTCCCATTTCCTAATGTTATCATGGTGGTTACAGATCCTTTCTGTATATCCCACCTTCTACCCACATCAGTGTGTGGGCCCCAACTAGCCCCAAATTCATCCCTCCTCTTCCCTCCCCATCCTGGTAACCTACTAAGTGAGTTCCCTTTCCCAAGCAAACCCTTGTCTTTTTACAGTAATGGGCTCATACAGTATTTGTCTTTCTACGATTGACTTATTTCACTCAGCATGATGTCCTCTAGGTTTATCCCCATTGTGAGATGATTCATGTATCCCTCATTGTTCTTTAATGTAGCATAGTATTCCATTGTGTGCATGTACCATAATTTGGTTTTCCACTCATCCATTGATGGGCATTTAGGTTGTTTCCATCTCTTTGCTATAATGAATTGTGCTGCGATGAACATAGGTGTACACATGTCTGTTTGTGTGCTATCTCTCACCTCTTTAGAATATATTAATAGTAATGGAATTGCTGGGTCAAATGGTACTTCTGTTTTCAGTTTTTTAAGGAAACGCCATACCGTTTGCCACAATGGTCGTACCATTTTACAATCCCAGCAGCAGTGCACAAGAGTTCCAATCTCTCTGCAACCTCATCAGCATTTGTTATTTTCTGACCTGTTGAACTTTGCTATTACTGCAAAGTTCTCTCATTATTGCAATGATACCTCATTGTTGTTTTGATTTGCATCTCTCTAATGATTAATGATCATGAGCAATTTCTCATGTGTTTGTTGGCTGCCTGTATATCTTTGGTGAAGTGTCTGTTCAAGTCTTTTGCCCATTTGTGAATTGGGTTATTTGTCTTTTTGGTGTTGAAGTGTTGAAGTTTTCTCTAGATTTTGGAGATAAGTCCTTTGCCAGATATGTCATAGGCAAATATTTTCTCCCCATCTCTAGGTTCTCCTTTTGCCCTTTTGATGAAGTCTTTCAATGCACATAAGAATTTAATTTTTAAAAGTTTCCAGTCAT
>NW_006922670.1:43554-44089 GCF_000298275.1 Orycteropus afer afer
CATTTATAATTCTTGTGATTTGGATCTTCTTTTGTTTGGTTAGATCTGCCAATTGTTTATTGATTTTATTAGTCTTTTCAAAGAACCAGTTTTTGTTTTCTTGAATATTTCTTTTTTTTTCTCTTTCATTTATTTCTGCTCTGATCTTTATTATTTCTAGATATTGTAGGATACTTTTGTTGTTCTATTTCTAGTTGTTGGAATTGATGAGTCAGAGTGTTGATTTTGTTTCTTTCCTCTTTTTTGATGTATACATTTATTGCTGTAAACTGTACTCTGAGTACTGCTTTTGCTGTGTCCCACAGGTTTTGGTATGATGTATCTTCATTGTAGTTTGTTTCTAGGAATTTTATTTTTTTTAATTTCAGTGTTTATCTGTTCTTTTACCCAGTGGTTTTTGAGCAGTGAGTTGTTCAGCTTCCATATGCTTGATGCTTTTTCCTTGCTCTTCCTATTACTAATTTCTAATTTTATAGCATTGTGGTCCTTGAAGATGCTTTGTAGTATTTCAATGCTTTTGAATTTATTGAGGCTT
>NW_006922670.1:44636-45619 GCF_000298275.1 Orycteropus afer afer
CTTTCTCTTGATAGGTGCATTTAGTCCATTCACATTGAGTGTAATTAGTGATAGGTATGAATTGATTGCTGTCATTCTATTGTGTTTTTTTGTCACGTTGCTGGTGTTTCCTCGGTCCATATACTTTTCTGTGCTGAATTCCGTTTGTTGCCTAATGCTTCCTCCCTTTTCTTCTTTACTGTTGGTTTTGTGCTTATTAAACCCATATGTTTTCCTTCCTTCTGGATTTGCTTAGGGGGATTGTTACTTTTCTCTCTGGTTACCTTGGCATATATTATTGTCTCTACATTTTTAGAACAGTGAGTACTGTGATGACATTGTCCTGTTTTCCTCTCCATTTGGAAGTTTGTACCTAGAAATTTTATTCCCTCTGATAGGTTAGTTGCTGTTGTTGTGTGCTGATTGACTTCCTTGGTTTTTAGAGTATAATATTTTATGGTCCTATTTTTAGTTTATATTTCTTATTTGGTTTTAGTGTTGATGCCAAGTATCCTGGTTTTGTTGATCTCTGTTGTGAGTTGTCTATTGGAAGGACTTCCTTAAACATTTCTTGTAGGATTGGTCTGGTTTTCACAAAATCCCTTAATTTTTGTTTGTCTGAGAATGGCTTGATTTCACCCTCAAATTTGTGGACAATTTGGCTGGATATAGGATTCTAGGTTGGAAATTCTTTTCCTTTGGTGTTTTATATATGCCGTCCCATTGCTTTATTGCCTGCATGGTTTCTGCTGAGTAATTAGAGCTCAGCCTAACTGTTTGATTATTATACGTAACATTTATTTTGTCTCAAGCAGCTCTCAAAATTTTTTCTTTGCCTTTGGTTTTGGAGAGTTTGATTATAATATGCCTTGGTGTTTTTGTCTTGAGATCTGTCTTGTGTGGGGTTCTATGAGCTTCTTGGGCAAATATCTTTTCTTCTTTCATGATGAGGGGCAAGTTTTCTGTTAGTAGGTCTTCCACAATTTTCTCAGTGTTTTTTTTTT
>NW_006922670.1:46914-48500 GCF_000298275.1 Orycteropus afer afer
CACCATGTTTCTTTCTTTCTTAGGGCCTGCCTGCCCATGGTGCTGGCGCAACTGGCCTAGACATGATCCACCTCAGGAGTTCCTCTGTCGGTCTGCCCACCCACGGTGCCAAAGATCTGCTCAGTTTCAGCAGCGCTGGAGTTGGGAGAGTACCCGCTAGTAATCTGTCGTCCCAATATTACTGATACAGTCAAGTGGTGGTCCCTCAGTGCCACTAAGCTGACCCAAACTTACTCAGTGATCCTCTACGGGGGTACTTCCCTGGGCCTGTCCTCCTACAGCACCAGTGAACTCTCTGCTTGGGTTTCAGCAGCACTGGATGTGTCCATTTGTGCCCAGCTGACCCAAGATACCAAAAAATTCAGGTGCTGAAGGTAAATCCTTGGTGTGATCATTGGTGTGCTGGTGTGGTCGCTGGTATGCTGGTATGCTGTCTCTTCTTCCTTAACCCAGGGAGGTCTTGGATGGCCATTCTCACCTGCTGGTTGGCTCTCCCCCAGGAAAGTCTCCGATGGCCTTTCTGGGCTTCCTGTCAGTGCTCCGCAGGATAGATCTTCTGATCTTTTAATTTTTTTCCCTGTCCTTTTTTCCTTTCTAATTCTACTCCTCTGAGTTTGGTGCACTCTGACTCAGTGAGCTGTTCAGAGCACCAGAATCCCTAATTCAAACTGCTGTACCTAATTTTTCAAGCACTAAGATGCTAGAGGGAAATAGCGTGGTGATTACTAATGAGATTCCATTTTGAATTCCCTAAGATAATCTTTAAATCTTAAACCAAAAATATAATTTGAAATCATCTTAAAACTGATAAATGTTGTTTTAGGTGCTGTCGAGTCATCTCTGAATCATAGTGATCCTATGTACAGCAGAATGAAACACTGCCCAGTCCTTTGTCAGCACCATGATCCTTGCTATACCTGAGCCCATTGTTGCAGCCACTGTGTCAATCCCTCGTGTTGAGGTCCCTCCCCTCTTTTGTAAGTCCTCCACCAAAAGGAATGATCCTTTTTTACAACATGACCAAAGTAGATGTAATGAAGTCTGGCCATTCTCTTTTCCAAGGAGCATTCCGGCTGTACTTCCAGAACAGATTTGTTAGTGCTGGCATAGTGCCTAAGATATTTGACTGCTAACCAGTAGGCTGGTGGTTCAAACCCACCAGCCAGTCAGAAGAAAGGTTGGACAATCTACTTCCGTACTGATACTGCCTCGGAAACCCAAGGAGGGGTCACTATGAGTCAGGTCTGACTCAATGGCAGTGCGTTTGGTTTTTGGTTTGGTTTTAGCAGTCCATGGTACTTTCAGCATCTTTCACCAACACCACAACTCAAAAGCATCAACATTTCTTCAGTCTTCCTTATTCATTGTCCAGCTCTCACATGCATATGAGGTGATTGAAAATATCATGGTTCGTGTCAGGCTCATCTTAGTCCATAAGGAGATATTTTTGCTCTTCAGCACTTGAAAGAGGCTTTTTGTAGTCCATTTGCCCAGTGCTATACGTCATCTGATATCTTGACTGCTGCTTCCATTGGTGTTGATTGTAGATCCAAGTAATATGAAATCCTTGACAACTTCAAACTTTT
>NW_006922670.1:49675-51106 GCF_000298275.1 Orycteropus afer afer
ATAGAATCTTACAGTATTGCAACTCAAGGCTCATTTTTTTTCTTCAGTTCTTTCAGCTTGAGAAATGCTGAGTGTGTTCTTTCCTTTTGGTTTTCTAACTCCATGTCTTTGCACATTTCATTATAATAATTGACTTTATCTTCTCGATCTGCTCTTTGAAATCTTCTGTTCAGCTCTTTTACCTTGTTATTTCTTCCATTTGCTTTAGCTACTCTTCACTCAAGGCCAAGGTTCTGAGTCTCTTCTGATGTCCGTTTTGGTCTTTTCTTCCTTCCCTGTCTTTTTAATGACCTTTTGCTTTCTTCTTGGATGATGTCCTTGACGTCATCCCACAATTCTTCTGGTTTTTGGACTGGTGTTCAATGCATCAAATCTACTCTCTAGATGGTCTCTAAATTCAAGAGGGATATATTCAAGGTCATATTTTGGCTCTCAGGGAAGTGTTTTAATTGTCTGCAGCTTCAACTTGAACTTGCATATGAGCAGTTGGTGGTCTGTTCCACAATTAGCTCCTGGTCTTGTTTTGGCTGAAGATAATGAGCTTCTCCATTGACTCTTGTCACAAATGTAGTCAACCTGATTCCCGTGTACTCCATCTGATGAAGTCCACATGTTTAGCCACTGTTTGTGTTATTAAAAAAAGATATTTGCAATGAATAAGTCATTGGTATTGCAAAATTTTATTGTGCAATCTCCAGCATTATTTCTATCACCAAGGGCAAATTTTCGAACTACCTGTGATTCTTTTTTGTGTCCAACTTTTGCATTCCAATCACCAGTGATAACCAGCACATCTTGATATCATGTTCAGTCAATTTCACACTGCAGAAGTTGGTAAAAATCTTCAATTTCCTTGTCTTTGGCTTTGGTGGTTGGTGTGTAAATTAGAATAATAGTAATATTAACGGACCTTCCTTGTAAGCATATGAATATTATCCTATCACTGACAGCATTGTATTTCAGGATAGATCTTGAAATATTCTTTGTGATGATTAATGTCACACCATTCTTCTTCAATTTGTCATTGCCAGCATAGTAGATCATATGATTGCCTGATTTAAAATGGCCCAAACCAGACCATTTCAGCTCACTAATGTCTAGGATATCAATCTTTATGAGTTCCTTTTCATTTTTGACAGCTTCTAATTTTCCTAGATTCATGCTTTGTACATTCCATGTTCTGATTATTAATGCATGTTTGTGCTGTTTCTTCTCATTTTGAGTTGTGCCACTTCAGCAAATTGAGGTTCCAAAAGATCTACTTTAGGCATATCATTATGGTTGGCTCTACTCTGTTGAGGCAGCTCTTTCCCACTGATATTTTGAGTGCCTTCCAACCTGAGGAGCTCATCTTTTGGCACTGTATTGGACAATGTTTCTGGGCTATCCATAATATTGTCCGGTAATGTATCGACAGTGTTTCACTATTAT
>NW_006922670.1:51836-53070 GCF_000298275.1 Orycteropus afer afer
AAGATCAATAACCTAGGCACTAATGAGCTGAAATGGGCTGGGTTTGGCCATTTTGTATCAGATAATCATACAGTCTAGTATGCTGGGAATGACAAATTGAAAAGGAATGGTGTGGCATTCATCATCACAAAGAATGTTTCAAGATCTGTGCTGAAGTACAATGTTGTTAGTGATAGGATAATAACCATACATCTACAAGGAAGATCAGTTAATGCTACTGTTATTCAAATTTACACACAAACTGCCAAAGCCAAAGATGAGAAAATTAATGATTTTTACCAACTTTCCAGTCTGAAATTGATCAAAAATGCAATAAAAATGTGTTGATTATTATTGGTGGTTACATTGCAAAGGTTGGAAACAAAGAAGAATCACCAGTAGTTGGAAAATATAGCCTTGGTGTTAGAAATAACACTGGAGATCACATGATAGAATTTTGTAAGAACAGTGACTTATTCTTTGCAAATATTTTTCAACAGCATACACAGTGGCTATACAAGTGGACTAAACCAGATGGTATACACAGGAGTCAGATTGACTACATCTTGGAATGAGGTGATGGAGAAGGTCAATATCTTCAGCCAAAACAAGGCCAGGAGCTGATTGTTGAACAGGCCCATCAAGCTTCATTAAGTCCATTAGAGCTAAGATATGACCTTAATTACATCCCGCCTGAATTTACAGACCATCTAAAGAATAGATGTGATGAGCTGAGCACCAATGACTGAAAACCAGATGAATTATGGGGTGATATCGAGAACATCATCCATGAAGACAGCAAAAGGTCATTAAAAAAAGGAAGAAAAGATCGGAATGGATGTCAGAAGGGATTCTGAAACTTGCTCTTGAACAGAGAGTAGCTAAAGCAAATGGAAGAAATGACAAGGTAAAAGAGTTGAACAGAAGATTTCAAAGAGCAGCATGAGAAGACAAAGTCAATTATTATAATGAAATGTGCAAAGACCTGGAGTTAGGAAACCAAAGGGGAAGAACACACTCACATTTCTCAAGCTGAAAGACCTGAAGAAATAATTCAAGCCTTGAGTTGCAATATTGAAAGATTCTATGTGCAAAATACTGAATGATGCAGAAAACATCAAAAGAAGATGGATGGAGGAGATTTCTGGCAAGATGGCGGACTAGGCAGAAAGACTGCACAGATCCTCTTCAACAAAGAAAAGGAAAACCAATTAACACAGACACAGAAGATAATCTTGGACCCCTGAGCCTTGAA
>NW_006922670.1:59222-59785 GCF_000298275.1 Orycteropus afer afer
GGCAAATTTAACGGCCCTAATATATGGCATAGTGGCTAAGACACTTGCCTGCTAACCAGACGGCTGGCAGTTCAAACCCACCAGCCACTCCTCGGATGGAAGGTTGAGCAATCCTACTTCTGTAGTGATACTGCCTCAGAAACCCAAGGAGGGGTTGCTATGAGTCGAGTTTGACTCGATGGCACATAACAACAACATCAACAAATATATGGCATAAATAGACTATCAAGCGTAATTTAAAATGCACAAACAGCAGAAGAGAAACCAGATGATTGGGACCTTCCAAAAATTAAATTTTTATGTGCTTCCAAAGTCTTTTCCAAAAGAGAACGTACAGACTTGGAAAAAATATTTGGTAATGACATATCTGACAAGGGACTTATCTCTAAAATTTATAGAAAACTCCAACACCTCAATAACAAAAAGACAAACAATCCAATTAATAAATGGGCAGAAGACATGAATAGACACTTCAACAAGGACGATATTCAAATGGCCAACAAACATATGAAGAAATGCTCACGATCATTAGCTATTAGAGAGATGCAAATAAAAACAACAAT
>NW_006922670.1:61255-66690 GCF_000298275.1 Orycteropus afer afer
AGGAGATCTATTTAGGAGACCCTTGATAGAGAGTGAGAACAATGTGGAACACAACTCAAAATCATTTGGAGGAAAAAAAAAAAGGTGAGGACCAGGTTTGCTTGTCTGATAGAGCCTGGTGGAACCACTGAGACTATGGCCCCTAGCTGCCCTTCAGGTCTGGAATTGAACCCACACCTGTGGTGTCTGGCCAAACAAAATACAGGCATATGAGTCGAACATTTATCTCAAGTAGATACACTCCTTGGAAAGAAAAATCATGGGAGAAAGAAGGGCTGCTTATGCACATGGCGACAGCTCAGGGGGCAGGAGTGTATAGAGGGATGGACACTGGGAATAGGTAACTATGAGGGGGGAAGTGGGAGGGGAGCTGTTGCATTGTGGTAAACTGTGGTCAATGATATGAGACAAAGTATATGTGAACCACTGTATGGAAAGTGAATTTGCTCTGTAAATCTTCACCCAAATTACAATAAAAAAAAAGAAAGAAAGAAAATGGAAGGAATACACAGTCAGTGTACCAATAGGAATTGATCCGTGTTCATCTAAGAAGTGATATATAGTCAGCAAGGCAGAAGTCGAAGCTACACTGAAGGAACTGGTAAAAAACAAGGCTTCAGAAATTGATGGAATATCCAGTGAGATGTTTCAACAATTGGATGCTGCACTGTTGGCACTTACTCATCTAACTGACTGGAGGAGATCCATGTTTGTACCCATCCCAAAGAAAAGTAATCCATCAGAATGTGGAAATTGTAAAAAAAATATATCATTAATATCACACACAAATAAAATATTGCTAAAGATAATTCAAAAAAGGTTGCAGCAGTATATTGGTAGGGAGCTGCCAGAAATGTAAGCTGAATTCAGAAGAGGACATGGAATGAGGTATATCACTGCTGATGTCAGATGTATCTTGACTCAAAGCAAAGAATACCAGAAAGACGTTTACTTGTTTTATTGACTATGCAAAAGCATTTGACTGTGGATCATAACAAATTATAGATAACATTGAGAAGAATGGGAATTCCAGAACAGTAAATTGTGCTCAAGAGGAAACTATACATAGACCAGGAGGCTGTTGTTCGAAAAGAACAAGGGGATACTGTATGGTTTCAAATCAAGAAGGGAATGCATCATGGTTGTATCATTTCATCATAATTATACTATCTGTATGCTGAACAAATAACCCAAGAAGCTGGACTATATAAAGAATGTGGCATCAGGATTGGAGGAAGCCTCATTAATAGCCTGAAATACACAGACCACAAAACCTCGCTTGCTGAAAGCGAAGGTGACTTGAAGCACTTACTGATGAAAATTAATGACTGCAGTCTGCAGTATGGATTAAACCTCAACATAAAGAAAATGAAAATCCTGACAACTGGACCAATAAATAGCATCATGGTAAATAAAGAAAAGACTGAAGTTGTCAAAGATTTCATATTACTTGGCTCCACAATAAAATCAGCAGTCAGGAAATCAGACATCATGTTGCACTTGGAAAATATGCTGCAAAAGACCTCTTTAAAGTGCTGAGGAATGAAGATTCTCTTTGAAGGTGTGCCTAACCCAAGCCATGGTGTTGTCAATTGACTGATATGCTTATGAAAGCTGGACGATGAGTAAGGAAGACTGAAGAAGAGTTGACCCTTTTGAGTTGTGGTGTTGGAGAAGAATACTGAACGTACCAATGACTGCCAGAGGAATGAACAAATCTGTCCTGGAAGAAGTACACCTGGAATGTTCCTTGGAAATGAGAATGGCCAGACTTCATCTGATGTGCTTTGGTCATGTTATCAGAAGGGACCATTCCCTGGAGAAGGATATCATTCTTGGTAAAGTAAAGGGTCAGAGAAAAAGGGGAAGATCTTCAATAAGATGGATTGGCACAGTGGCTGCAACATTGGGCTCAGATAAAGCAAGGATTGTCTAGCTGACACAAGACTGGGCAGTGTTTTGTTGTGTTGTAGATAGGGTCACTATGAGTCAGAGCCAAATCTACAGCCCCTAACAACAGCAACAAGTAAAGAGATCTGCCATGAGGCTTATGCTCTATTCAGAACTATCTATATGTGATCAAACTGACAACTCAAAAGGTGAGATAGGAACCTTAGGGGCATCAAGTTTATGTTAAAAGGAGGGTTGCACAACTCAAAGAATGGGATCAGTGTCACTAAATTGTATATGTGGAAATGGTTGAATCAGTGTAAGTTCCATTGTGTACATTCTCAACAAGAATAACAAACTAATTTTTTAAAATTATTTTTTACATATTCTATGATATTGTTATAGAATATCTAAAAAATAATTTTTAGAAAAATCAATTTGTTCTGGTAGCATAGTGCCTAAGTCACTTGACCGCTAAGCAGAAGGCTGGCAGTTCAAACCCACCAGCCACTCCTGGAAGGAAGGTTGGGCAATCTACTTCCATAGTGATACTGCCTTGGAAACCCAAGGAGGCGTTGCTATGAGTTGGGTCTGACTTGACGGCACATAACAACAACAACAACAAATGACAATGTGGTTATGTTTTTTGAAAGTCCTTATATTTTAGAGATGTGAAGTTAAATGTTTCTATGTAAAATGTTGTCTGTGATTTGCTTCAAAATAATCCTGGGTTGAAATTGGATGGAAGTATAGATTCAATAAGATTGGTAACAAATTGATAATTTTTAAAGCTGGGTGATAGGAACTTTGGGATTCATTAGCTATTTTCTCTACTTTTGCATATGTTAGAGTTTTTTAATAATGAAAGTTATTTAAAATGCCTACCCTTTATTCTCAGATTATGTGTAAATTGCTCTCCTTTTTTCCAGTGATAGGAGACAGTAATTAGCTTTTAATTGTCTTTCTCTGAATGTTATATCATCCTTCACAATTTTTTTAAATGTTGTTTTTCTTGTGAAGTCCTGAAGTCTGGGAATGGGGTGTTTTTCAGTTACTCATTTTGACTGAGATAGTCTTTTGCTCTCTTTTGGCAAACTCTTACCTGCCTTTCAGGTCCTACCTCCTTCTGGAAGCCTTCCTGATTCTCTCCTCTGAGCTCCTATAGCTTACCTTTGTCTTAGTTTTTTGTCTCCTCCACAAAATTGGATGATCATTGGATCATCTAAGGGTATAAATATTTACTGACAAGATTCTGGTGCCAGACTCTGTTCTAGACACTGGAAAGAATGAGTGAGTTAGTCATGGTCCATAGTCCTGAAGGCTGCTGTAGAAGTAAACGAAATAATGAACATAAAGTACATACTACAGTGCAACTAGTCCATATATTATTCTCCTCTTTTCTGACCTCCTAAAGAAGATTCACCTTTGAATTGCGAGCACCTAGTGGAGGGTCTGGTACAAAAAAGGCACAAGATTGACATGGTTGTCTGACAGAAAAGATCACCCCTCAAAAGAGTTTAATAGTTTATACTTATTAAGTTATTAGTTATATCGTTATTAAGTTATTAACTTAATAGTGGTTTTCATAAAATTTGGAGCTCTGGTGGCTCAGATATAGCAGTCAAGGTTGATGGTTCAAACCCCCCAGCTCCACAGAAGGAAGATGAGACAATCTCCATAGAGATTTACTGCCTCAGAAACCCAAAGGGGGGGTTTGCTATGAATCAGAGTAGACTCAATTCTGACTTTTTCATAAAAGTTTGGGCCTTGTTTTTTCATAGAAGAGAAAATCTAAAAGTCCACCCGTAGACCCTGAGCCTACACAATTTTTGTATTGTTGGAATCGGAGAGCACACATTATCCTGTATCCATAGTTCTCATCCAAACCCACTGCCATAGGTGGATTCTGACTCATAGTTACCCTATAGGACAGAATAGAACTGCCCCATAGGGTTTCTGAGATGTAAATCTTTGTAGAAGCAGACTGCCACATATTTCTCCCACTGAGTTGCTAGTGGGTTCTAACTTTAGAACTTTCACTTAAGCACTGTGCCACCAGGGTCCTTCATATCCTTAGTTACAGCACAATAATATTTCCCTGTTGCTATAGAATCTCCATAGCTGTCATCCCTCTGTAATGGTTGTATAATGTTCCATCAGACAGCTGTGCAATGATTCACTTAACCCTTTTCCCCTTGTTGAATATCAAGGCCACTTCACAGTGTTTGACTATCAAGAAAGCCCTGCAAGGAATAATTTTGTGTTTAGAGCTTTTCTTGCTTGGGTGTGGGGGCAGATGGTATTGATTTAGGAACAAAATTACCCAGGAAAATGGCATGCATATTTTAAGGCTCTTGGCTGCCCATATTCTCAAAAGGGATTGTACTTATTGACTCTGGAGGCCAAATCCCAAATCAGCCTTGGTGAGCTCTGAATCTTGTCTGTCTCCAGGCTGGGTTTAGCTTCCCAGTCCTTCAGCAGTGCTTATTTATTATTAGTTCTGACTTGGTGCAAGGAAAACACACCAAAGTTTCAGAGACAACTTTAGCAACTGCAACAGCTGACATCATGAGCAGATGCAGCTCAGGTTTCAAGCTTGGCAACTGAGTTGGATAGACTTGCCTCACTAAAACAGGAAATCTGAGAAGAGGAACAGGTTTGTGAGGGGGCAAATAAGATCAGTTTCAAATATTTTGAGTTTAACTTTCCTTTGGGACATCTGAAGGAACTTGGGTGGTGCAGTGGTTGTCTTAGTTACCTAGTGTTGCTATAACAGAAATGCCACAATTGGATTGCTTTAACAAACAGAAGTTTATTCTTTCACAGTTTAGGAGGGTAGAAGTCTGAATTCAGAGTGTCGTCTCTAGGGGAAGACTTTCTCTCTCTGTGACTCTTAGTCCTAGGAGGATCCCAGTGCAGGGACCCTGGGTTCAAAGGATGAGTTCTGCTCCTGCCTCTTTGTTCTTGGTGGTAATAGGTCCCCCGCATCTCTGCTTGCTTCTCACTCCTTTTATTTCTTGTAGAATAAAAGGTGTTGCAGGCCACACCTTAGGGAAAGTCCCCTGTGATGGGATTAAGGGTGTTCTGTTCCGCCCTAATCTTGCAACTGATTGATTTATCATATCAGATCACATCTTAGAGGAATTCACAGATTGTGAGGCTGGATTTGGATGAGTACAATCATCTGTACACTATGGAGGGGTGTATGGAGTACCTAAGTAACCCTTACTTACCATTGAGCAGGAGCTTTAAGGAGAGTAGATTCTCCCAGAAGGGGGTATAACCATAGCAGACAAGAAGAGGCATCTCTGATGCGTGTGTATAGCTATGTAGCTGGCACATGGTGGGTGTTTAACAAATAGTTATGATTATTAACAGTAACATAATGCCACCTCTTACAAGAAGTCTTCCCAGAACCTTCAAGCTTACCAAACCTTTCACCAAAATCAGAAACCTTACTGCAGGAATCATTCAGTTAAGAAATCAATGGGATTCCTTCACTTAAGACAAATGTTTAAGACCTTCTAGATATAATTATAGTGCTT
>NW_006922670.1:67265-71392 GCF_000298275.1 Orycteropus afer afer
CATATGTATCAACTTGGCTGGCCCATGACTCTTAATGGTTTGGCTGTTATATAATTATCCTCTAAGATGTGATCTGATATGATAAATCAATCAGAGTTTGAGAAGACGAGGTGGGC
Organism: Orycteropus afer afer; assembly: GCF_000298275.1. Taxonomy (NCBI): domain Eukaryota; kingdom Metazoa; phylum Chordata; class Mammalia; order Tubulidentata; family Orycteropodidae; genus Orycteropus; species Orycteropus afer. Next base: position 67,382 of record NW_006922670.1, read on the forward strand.
CAATCAGATTGCTCTCTTAAGAATGTCAAATGAGAGATCAAGAGGGGAGTTGCTAGTTGGTGTGGGGAGCTGACCTGACAGGTCCAGTAACCCAGGAGGCTGCTGCTGCTGTTGCTGTTGCTGTTGTTGCTGCTGCTGCTGCTGGAGCAGTGCATTATGGATCAGTTCAAGTGCGAGCAAAATTCTGGGGGAACAGTGAAAGGTAGTTGGCTCAGGGAGGAGCATGGAGCAGATGTGCAGAGAAAAGCATGCAAGTAGTGTTAATAGCAGAACTCTAGAGCAGAGGTCCATGCCTGATCATTTGCTTTTCTGCCCTTGAGTCTGATTCTTAATATAGCTTGACTGGCTTTCTGTTCTTTGCATCCAAAAGAACCTTGATCAAAATAACCCATGATATAGGCTTAGTTTAATTTGCACTTCAGCCTTCTAAGGTGAGTCACTCAAAAACTCACTGCCACCAAGTTGATTCCAACTTAAAGTGATGTGCATTGGGTTTCTGAGGTAAGTCTTTATGGAAGTAGATTGCCTCATCTTCCTTTCGCGGAGCAGCTGGTGGGTTTGAACCACCATTTGGCTGGTAAGCCAAATGCCTTATCCACTATGATACTGCTTCTCATTTTATAGGTGAGGAATCTGAGGCTTAGGGAGATTAACTTGACTAAGGTAACACAGCCAGTAGGTGATAGAGCTGGTCCACCTAATGCTTTTAATGTCTTTTTAAAGCATTAATACATTATTGTTATTTTACGAACAGATCACAAACTTGTTATAAAACAAAACATAGCAAAATGAAACAAATGAACAACAACAACAAAAATCAACACAGATGTGATCTGGCCAGACCCTGAGTAAGCTCCTCTGACTCTCCCTTTCACTTGCTAAGCTTCAACTACATAGGCCCTTCTATTTCTGGACACACCAAGGTTGTTCTTGCTTTTGGACCTTTGTATTGAGTGTTCCTTCTCCTTGACATCCTTTTCCTTCTTATTTTACAGTGGTTTGTTCCTTTTTAATCATTTAGATCTCACCTCAAGTTTTACCTCCTCAGAGAGGTCTTGCCCAACAACCCAATGTGAAATAGTCCACCCAATTATTTTCCCTTACTGCTGTCAGTCACAAGACAGTCCTGATGGGACAATGGTTAAACACTAACCTACAAAACAAAAGGTCAGGTGGCCGAACCCACCAGCTGCTCAGGTGGAGAAAGATGTAGCAGTCTGCTTCTGTAAAGATTTATACCCTTGGAAATGCTACGGGGCAGTTATAATATGTCCTGTAGGGTTGCTATGAGAATCAACAGGACAACAAAAATTTGGTTTGGTTTGGCTTTCTTTGTTGTTCGTTTGCTTGTTTTCTTGCATAGATTTCATCACTATCTGAAATTGTGTTGGTCATTTATGCAATTGTTTATTGTCTGGAACCCCTTCAACAATGAGAGTGGGGGGGCCCATCTGTATGCTCAGGACCTAAAACAGTGCCTCCTGCATAACAGATATTGTTGAATATTTGTTGAATGAATGAATTTATAAACTAAAGAACAAGTCTCTTGTCTAACCTCTTCTCTCCTAATCCCTATCTCCAGAGACAGTAACTGTTAATGTTGAAGACTGAAGAGGTCCTTTGCTGAAAATTGCAGAACTTTAACAAACTAGCAGCCATGATTAAAGCAGACATTAATTATAATGACTAACTTGCTGTTTTTCCTTCCTTCTCCTTCCTTTTAAGTAAATAGAAGAGATGACCTCTTCATGGATGCTGATTTCTTTAGATTGTTTATTTTGCTTATACATTCTTTTAAGTATGACCTTATTCCACAGCTACTTTCAGCTGAGGACCATGGTTTATGGGGGAAGGTGACCCTGGAAAGAGGAAAACCAAGTCTGGAGTAACCATGGAAAAGAGGAAAAAAGACATTCCTGGCAGTCCAAGAGATCCTCAACTTCCTCCCCATCTCCCTATATAATCACATTTACTCCTTTGCTCGGGGAGACAGACTTTTTAGAGAAGCAGTTCTCTCTGCTTCCTTAAGTATCAATACTCAACAAATCTCTTGCTTTTCCACTTCAACCTGTTGTGGTTATAGGTCCTACTCATGACAGGTGGTAAGAACCTTGTTTTTCCTGCATCAGATTGGTGCCCAAATGTGGGGCTTGTCCCTGTGACATTGTCAACCCGTCCCCCACCTGAGGCCTAGGTGGCCTGCTTTAAGTGGCCTCTGGGGTTTTCTTTCCCCAGGTAGACTGCCCATTGCTTCTGCCCTGAGGTGGTACTACCAGTCCATTTCATACAGAGTGGGAAAAGCAAAAGAACAACCTTAGGAGCCAGCTTTCACTGAGAGTCCCTTCCCTTTTCCTGGGCACCACAAGACCTGGATTGATAGGGCAAGAGAAGCTTGTCCTTAGTTACTAAAGTACCACTCCTCAGTGGGAGAAGGACAGGCTTAGTTGACTGTTCTCATGCACGTTATTCTGCCTTGGATTGTTCCTCGGGGTAGGAAAGTTGACTTGGCTAAGGGAACATTTTTAGGATCAGGGTCTCTAGAGCATCCAGTGCATGAATATGGCATTGTCCTTGTATGAATTACCTATTTATTTGTGTTCCTTTTTTTTATGTCTTTAACTCCTCTTGATACCTTGGAAGCAAGCATAAGCTCATACTGCAATTTACTGACCTTGCCAAGCGTTACACTTAAGAACTTTGTTTCATTTGCCAGAGGGGATTTCAGTGCTTTTTAAGAGAGCTGTTTCTCACCTTACCCACCCTCTCCTTAGAGGTTCACACTCAGATCTCTCTTTACTTTTCCTCCTTTATTTTTTTCTATAGGAAGTTCTAAAGTGAAAGCAACCTGAAACCCCTTTGAACTATCTTGGCAACAGCAGACTTAGAAGTTCCTTCTTGTTGGCTTTCCAAATAAAGATTCTTTCCTTGCCTTAACCTGAGTCTATGGTTCTGTGAGCCACACCAAACAGAACCTGGACCCAGTTTCATAGTTGCATTTTCCTGGTTAGTCAGCCAGGGGTGCTGTTCAGTGGCCAGTCTGTGCGCGCCTGGACAGGGGAGAATGCTTGGGGCCCTATGGGAGATTTCTCCACAGAGCCTTCGACCTGTGACCTGGTGGACTCATCCCAGACCTCCTTGAGAGGTGACAAAGGAATCTTATTTCAGGTAAGCTTACATTTGTTCTGATCAGAGGTTTGAATTTGTAATCTGGTTATTATTAGCCAGGCTTGAAATTGTTGAGCCTGCGTTGAGGGTGGCACCCAGAATCCGAGAAGGTTGTCTGCATTGAGGGTGGCAGCACCTGGTATCCGAGCATGGGAAGTGAAAGAGACATTTATTGCTGTCAGTGTTAGGGCTGCTAAACTGAACTGTTTGCTGGCTTTTCTGTCCTAATTTTCTGACACTGTTTCTTTTGTAACCAGTTTTTGAGATGAGTGACAGAGTATATTAGAGTTTGCTCCTCTAGGATGTATTTTAAGACATTGGAACAAATTTGGTTAAGATCCCATGAAAAAGAAAAGGCTTATCTTTTTAAGTACAGTTGTATGACCACAATATGAATTAGAAAACCAAGAATGCTGGCAGCCTTATTAAATGGTAAATTATAATACTAATTTGCAGTTGTATTTGTTTTGTTTCCACATTAGCAAATGAAACAAGAAAATGTATATAGAGACCTTTATGTCTTTGTACATAAAGAAACTCAGCAAGCTTGTAAGATTTAGGTTCAGACTATAACTAAGGGCAAGCAGCTTTCAGGTCCTCCCCCAGTATTAACCAAAGGAGAGGATCCTTACCACCCTTTAAGTTCCTTAACCACCCCCATCCCCCGCCTTTATATCTGTCAGAACCAGACTCTACTTTTAATTGGGGAACCTGCAAGAGACTCCCTAATTTCCTTTTCGCACACCAGGGAGATCTCTATCAGGGACCTGATTTCACCCAAAAAGGGCCAGAGACGGGCCAGGCCATGGGGATGTGTCTAGGAGACAATACCAACTTCACCAGATG
>NW_006922670.1:71682-72373 GCF_000298275.1 Orycteropus afer afer
TGGCCGCCTGAATATCCTCCTTGGTGAAGTGTCTATTCATGTCTTCTGCCAGTTTTTCAATTGGATTGTTAATCCTTTTGCTGTTGAGGCATTGGAGTTTTCTATAAATCTTAGAGATAAGTCCCTTGCCAGATATGTAATTATTGACAGGTATGAATTTGTTGCTGTCATTTTGTTACTTGCTTTTTGTGGTATTGATTTCTTTGTTCCATATAATTTTCTGTGCTGAGCTCATTTTGTTTATGAATCGTGTTATCACTTCCTTCTTTGCTATTGTTTTAGTATTTGCTAAACATTTGTGATGGTCCTCTTTTTTATTTTGATGTGAAGGCTTATCATTTTTCTTTGAGGTTACCCTGTTATTTATAGTTTTTTTCTCAAGTTTAGAACAGTCTGTTCTATCTTGTAGTTGTTTTGACTTCCCTACCATTTAGAAGTTCTGTAACTGAACATTTTTTTTTTACCCTTTTTGGTTTGTAGTTCTCCTCATTTGTCAATCGATGTCTCTGGTTCCCTGTTTACAATCTTGTAGGCTTATATACTTTTTATACTTTTATAACTGGGTTGGTTTCTGGGTTATGTCATCATGTGTGTTAATGGTCAGTTGGTGTTTGCTGTTGTTGGATCTTTGTTCAAAGAACCCCCTTTAGCATCTCTTGTAAGGTTTGTCTGGTTTTAACAAATTCCCTTA
>NW_006922670.1:72831-73345 GCF_000298275.1 Orycteropus afer afer
TCTTCCTGTTCTGGAATCCCAATTACATGTAGGTTATTCCTTTTGATGGTCTCCCACATGAACCCTAGGCTATCTTCATTTTGTTTTGATCTTTTTTCTGATTGATCCCTTTTCAAAGAAGTATTGAAGTGTTTGCCTTCAATCTCACTGATTCTGTCTTCCATTGATTCAAATCTACTCCTTTGCCTGTTCAATGTGTTATCTATTTCTGAAAATCTAGTATTAATCTCCTGGATTTCTGTCTGTAGATGTTGTATCATTTCGAATTTTTCATTTATTTTGTCATTTTATTCTTGTATTGTCTTTTCAAATTGTTCCAGGATTTTGTCTGTGTTTTCCTTAATTTTGTCAGTGTTGCCTTGATTTGACTCTCAATTCGTTGAAGGTTGTTGTTGTTGTTGTTATTTGCCGTCAAGATGGCCCCGACTCATAGAGACCCCTCCTTGGGTTTCCGAGGCACTATCACTATGGAAGTAGGATTGCCCAACCTTCCTTCCGAGGAGTGGCTGGTGGG
>NW_006922670.1:74392-75775 GCF_000298275.1 Orycteropus afer afer
GACCCCTTCTTGGTTTTCTGAGGCAGTATCACTATGGACGTAGATTGCCCAAACTTCCTTCTGAGGAGTGGGGCGGTATCACTATGGACGTAGATTGCCCAAACTTCCTTCTGAGGAGTGGGCTGGTGGGTTTGAACTGCCAGCCTTCTGGTTTGCAGTTAAATGCCTAAGGCATTGTGCTACCAGAGCTCCTTGATTCTGACTCATAGCTACCCACTTTGGGTTTCTGATGCAGTAAATCTTTGCAGAAGTAGATTCTCCAGTCTTCCTTCCACAGAGTGGCTGGTGAGTTTGAACCACTGACCTTCTGGTTAGCAGTCAAATGCCTTAGGCACTACGCTACCAGAGCTCCTTAGGAATTAGAGATGGTGCTGTCAAATTTAAGAGTTTGTATAAGGTATATGAGATTAGGCAAATGAAGGATGAGGATCCCTCTACCTTTTTACAGAGAATTTTCAAAGCCTTCAGACAGTATACAAATTTAGATCCCAGAAGCCCAAATGCTATGTTTATTGGATAAAGCACTCCTGACATTTGTAAGAAATTACAGAAAACTGAAGGAAGCATGATGGTGCGCATTGAACATTTAGTGAAGTGCTATTGAGTCTTTAAGACCAAAGTCTAGATAGTCTAAAAGAAAGTGACATATTTGAGGTTTGTGATCAACAAGGAACAAAGGAAATTACAACCTGAGAGAAAACAAGCCTAAAAACAGCTAACCCTAACACAGACATGCAAATAGTTTAGAAGATTCCTGAGTATGGCAGGATTTTGTCACATTTGGATACTGAATTTTGGACTCATAACAAAACCCTTGTACTCTCTCTTAGAAGGAAAATGAGACTGATCCCTTTTTATGGGGAAAATTAGAGCAGCAGGCCTTTGATAAATTAAAGCAGATCTTACTGGAGGCCCTGGCCTTAGGATTGCCAGATTTCCATATATTTTATGTTTGTTTGTGCATAAGCATCAAGGTATAGTGGCTGGAGTTCTTACTCAGTTCCTGGGATCTTGGAGAACACCGGTGGCATACTTTTCTAAAACTTTAGATCCAGTGACACATGGCTAGCCTGCCTGCTTGAAGGTGATGGCAGCAACAGTGAAGATGCTGAAAGCTGCAGACAAGCTAACCTTAAGACAGGCCATCCAGATTTTACACTGCTCGTTCAGTCCTGACTGTCCTAGACCAAAGAGCCACCCACTGGCTGTCCCAGCAAGTTGTTGTTGTTGTTGTTAAGTGCCGTCGAGTCGTTTCTGACTCATAGCGACCCCATGCACAGCAGAACCAAACACTGCCTGATCCCGCGCCAGCCCCACAATCCCTGCTATACTTGATCCCATCATCGCAGCCACCATATCAATCCATCTCCTTGAAGGCCTCCC
>NW_006922670.1:76640-79474 GCF_000298275.1 Orycteropus afer afer
TAAAACCCAAGTAAACATCTTTCTGGTATTCCCTTCCTTGAGCCAAGATCCATCTGACAACAGCTATGATATCCCTTGTTCCATGTCCTCTTCTGAATCCGGCTTGAACCTCTGGAAGTTCTCTATCAATATACTGCTGCAAATGTTTCTGAATTATCTTCAGTAAGATCTTAATCAATATTAGGCCTCCTTAGGAGATAACCCAAATGTGCAGATCTAGCCAGCAACTAGCATAAACCTGACTATGCTGTTGTCCACTTTGCTCCAAGCAGACCTCATTCAAAATGACTGTGTCAGGACCCTCAGACTGATGTGTACCAGCAGGCCAGATCTTGCTGCCCAGCCACTGCATGAATCAGATCTAACTTGTTTCTTATAGAATGGATGATAGAAATGGGACTATGCAATTTTCAGCCTTACCAAGGTCTTGGAAGCACAGATGCTCCCTAAAGGAACATCAGTTCAGATGGCTCAGGTAATTGCCAGGATCCAGGCATTGAGGATGAAGTGGAGTCGGAAAGTGATGTTATATGTGGATTCTAAAGGAGTTCCCTTGCAGGATTGAGAAAGCCACAAAAGTGGCCAAAAGACTAGAGATTATTCCTAGGTTTGAAATTCCCCCAGATGCTTGGAAACAACAGAACCCATTTCACTGGCATAATAACCCAGTTGGTGTCTCAGCATTTGGGTATTGAATGAAATTTTCTTGCTGCTTGAGACACCAATCTAGTGATAAAGTGAAAGGGATGACTCAAATTTTAAAGGTTCACATAGCTAAATCATGTCAAGAAATTAAATTAAATTGGGCAAAAATCCTCCCCATAGACCTGTTCAGAATCAGAGTTGCCCCCAAAACAAAACTGAAAATAAGTCCTTTTGAGATGGTGTATAGGCACCCTTAGTGCAAAACCTAAACACCACTGATTTAAATTGTACCAATGCTGATGTGAGTCTAGGGGCTGGGGATATTCACGAAAAAAGTAACCTGTGTATGAAACAGTATTTGCAGATAACAGGGCAAACTTTACAGACCTTGAGGGAGCCTAATGTTCTTTCTCAGCCCTACAGTCCACTTCCTCAGGTCCCTCTACACACGGCTGAGCCGGGAGTTGGGACTGTGTGAAGGCCTGGAATCCTGAGGACCTCACAGAAAAGTGGAAATGACCCTATGAAGTCTTGCTGTTCATGCCTACTGTGGGGAAATGAGCAGCAAAAGAGTGTGGATACACCACACCAGGTTAAGGCTGCCCGTGCACCAGAGCTCACTCAGCAGAGGCCATCTGGTACAGTGCCTAAGAATGCTGGGGGGCAACTCCATTGGAAGGACTTAAATGGCTTTACAAGTGAAGCCCCACAAACAGGTAAGTAGATTTTACTTTAGACTGAAATTGAACTTATTTATTCTATCTTATTTGCTTTTGCCATTTTATGCTTTGTAGCTTAGTTAGAATTTATAAGTAGACATTATTTTGTTCAGAGGTGAGTAATTTTCTCTTTATTGTGACTTACAAAGATCCACCTTGTAGAACAATGTACTTTAGGTTTCCTCACCTTTCCTACTCAGATGCACTCTATTACACACATTTTTCCAGAAGCTCAAGTCAGGCAGAAATAAGACCCTTTCTTCTGTAGACCCTGTATCTCTGTATCCTGTATCTGGAACAAAACTGGATTTGGGTGGTATTTTTTAAGAACTATTATCCCCAATTAGGTACTAAGCATATGGAACTTTTTATTCAAAATTTGTCAGACACCATCAACCTCCTGGCCATGGGCATGGAGAAAGCCATTAGGGCCCAACTGGCCTCTCTGAATTCTTTAGCTGAGAACAAGCTGTGCCTGGATAAATACTCGGGAAGTTGAGTTAGGTCTAGATGCCATCCATAAAGTTACTGAATGGACCAAACCGAAGGACCAAGGGAGTGGATGGAACTGGTTTGAGAATTTATTCCCTTCTTTAGGATCCTGACTTGCACCTTAATCACTATACTCCTTGCTATCATAGACATATGTACTTGTGTCCAATACATGATGAAGGTAGCCTCTAGTGAGTGGGGTGTCCAGAACCTTCAGGGCTACTTGTGTATTTTCCCTCTTTAGAGCACCTAATATTAATGAACTTATACAGCAAGATGTTATTAGTTTTTTGTCAGTTTTCCCCTCCAATGTATTAGCCCCTCTTCATCCCCATACAGCAGGAAGTAGCATGGGAAGGAGAACACCATCCTATTTCCCATGATTATGAAACCTTGGTAAAAGGGGGGACTGTTGAAGGCCAAAGGGGCCTCTTACTGAAAATTGCAGAACTATCACAAACTAGCAGCCATGACTAAGACAGACATTAATTATAATGACCAACTTGCTATTTTTTCCTTCTTTCTCCTCCCTTTTAAGTAAATAAAATAGATGATCTCTTCTTGGATGTTGATTTCTTTAGATTGTTTATTTTGCTTATACATTCTTTTGAGTATGACCTTATCCTACACCTGGTTTCAGCTGAGGACCATGGTTTATGAGGCAAGATGATCCTGGGCAGAGTGACACCAAGTCTGGAGTAACCACAGTGAAGAGGGAAAAAAGACATTCCTGGCAGTCCAAGATATCCTCAACTCCCTCCACATCTCCCTATATAGTCACAAATACTCCTTTTCTTGGGGAGACAGACTATTTGGAGAAGTGATTCTTTCTGTCTCCTAGGGTATCAATACTCAATAAATCCCCCTTTTTTTTAAATTTCATTGTGATTTGGGTGAAAGTTTACAGAGAAAATTCATCTACTACACAGCAGTTCACAGACACGTTGTTTCATGACATTGACTGCAATTTCCCACATT
>NW_006922670.1:80679-81845 GCF_000298275.1 Orycteropus afer afer
AACTGCCCAATAGTTTTTGTTTGTTTGTTTATCTATCTATCTATCTATCTATCTATCTATTTATTTATTGTGATTTGGGTGAAAGCTTACAGAGTGTAGTAGTTAAGTTTGTATGTCAACTTGGCTGGGCCTGGTTGAGTGGCTGGGAATGTATTCCCCATTATGAGACTGGTAATCAACTCCATGGTGGAATCTACTGTGAGCAGCTGACTAGCTCCTTAGCGATGTGGTCTGCTTTCTGTATACAAGGAGAAGGCTTGGGGATAGTGTCTAGCTTATAGCACACTTGAACCCTGCATGTAGCCCTGTCATTGTTCAGCAGCCTGCTGTGATCTGCCGACCTTGGGACTTTTAATGGACTTGAATTAATGACCTGCTGTATAGTTTGGTAACATCAGGACTATGCCTTATTACTTGTCTACCTTAGGCTTGTCACCCTCAGCAGCCAGCAGCTGAGTGAAGAAAAGCCTCTAGCTCCAGTGGGCTGGGAGCAGGAGGCAGAGTTGAAGCCCAAGGTCTCAGGGCTTTTATCTAGCCCCTAGAGCCTGGCACTTTGAACTTGGACTTAAAGCTTTCAAATTGTAAGAATGAACTCCTGTTTGTTAAAGCCATCCCATTTGTGGTATATTCCTGTCAGAGCAGCACTAAGTAACCAGAACACAGAGCAAATTGGTTTTCCATTCAGCAATTTGTATATATTTTGTTTCAAGTCATTGATTGCAAGTCCCACAATATAACAGCTCTTTTCCTACTTTATCCATGTTTCCTCTTTCCATTCCTCCTTGTTTCCTGTCCCTTCCTGCCTTCTGAGTTTTATCCCTGGGTAAATGCTGCACTCCTATGATCGCCTATGGAAAGAAGGTTGGGCAATCTACTTCCGTAGTGATATCGCCTTGGAAACCCAAGGAGGGGTCGCTATGAGTTGGGGCCGACTTGACGGCACATAACAACAACAACAATGATCACCTATGGTTAACTGTTCCAAGGAATACCTATTTCCTTGGTGATATTGTTCACCTTATAGTCCTAACTATGTTTGGCTAAAAGTTTAGCCATGGGGATGAGTTCAGTACTAAGCTTGAAGGGTGTCTAAGGGCCATAATCTGTGTGTGGGGGGGAGTTCCACAGGTCTCTATCAGACAAGTAAGCCTGTTTTTTTTTTTTTT
>NW_006922670.1:84520-86125 GCF_000298275.1 Orycteropus afer afer
AATTGTGCTTTGAGTGCAAATTTACAGAGCAGAATTTGTTTTACATTAACAGTTCATGTACATTTGGTTTCACTCCCTGATTCCCTGATTACCATCCCCAACCCTAACCCACTCTCCTCCTCTCCCTTCCCTGTGAACGCCCTCAGCCCTGTGCCCTTCTTAGTTATGCACTCCTGTCTGTCCAGCTTTCCCTCCATGTGGATACTGCCGCTCTGGTGCCCATGGCCAATTGCTCCAAGGGGTGTATCTTTGTGGAGTAGGTGGGTGCATTGCCCTGGGTTGGGTCTTCTGCATGTAAGTCTTACTACTGTTGATCTGAGAGCCAGTCCTTGGGAGTGAGTCTTATCCCAGGCCCAAAGTGTATTACAGGGCCATCGTCTTGGGGGTCCCACCACACTCTTTCCAACCAGTAGTTCTGGTCATTACTGTGTTGTTGAATTTTGTTCCACATTTTTCCTTTCACTCTATCCAGGATCTCCAGTTTTGATCCCTTCCTGAGTGGTTGGCATTGGTAGCTAGGCAGCATCTAGTTCTTCTGGTCTTGAGGTTCATCATATCCTAGGGCTGATTGTTTCCAAATGTCCTTGGTTTTCTTCACTCTTCTTTGCTTCAGACAAGAGTAGACCATTAGCTGCATCTTAGATGGCCACTTGAAAACTTTTAAGACCCCAGTCGCTATTCATCAAAGTAGGCTGTGGTACAAGATTTTTAAAGTTATGTTGTGCCAATTGAGCCTGGTGTCTCCCAATACCATGGCAGACCCAGTGTTATTTCTCCCAAGCTGTTTGGTCGTCTCTGATGGATTACTCCAATCTGTCTTCTGTTGATTCTGTAATGATTGTAGTTATTTTGTATCACTAGTTTAGTCTCAGCTGAATCTATCATTCCTCTAGAGTATACTCCTGTTCACTGACCTCTATCTGATCTTCTCAGTTGTCTATGCATTTATCTGTAACCTGGTGTTTGGTGTTAGTGGTAATGCAGTGTTGTGCATATATTGGTATTAGCCTCTGTCGTCTATATCTTATGTGCACAATTTGGTGTCCTCCCTTTCCGCAATGTTATCATGTTGGTCATGGACTCTTTCTATACCATTCCTCTCCTTACCCGACTTAGTGTGTGGCTCCCAACTAGTGTGAAAATTTTCCCTCCCCTTCCCTTTCATCCTCGATAACCTACAAAGTGAGTTCCCTTCCCTAAGCAAACCCTTCCTTGACTTTTTACAGTAATGGGCTCATACAATATTTATCCTTCTGCAATTGACTTATTCCACTCAGCATAATGTCCTCCAGGTTCATCCACATTGTGAGATGATTCGTGTATTCTTTGTTCTTTAACGTAGCATAGTATTACATTGTGTGAATGGACCATAATTTGGTTATCCATTCAACTGTTGATGGACATTTAGGTTGTTTCCATCTCTTTGCTATAGTGAATTGTGCTGCAATGAACATAGGTGTGCATATGTCTGTTTGTGTCCTGTCTCTCACCTCTTTAGGATATATTCCTAGTAATGGAATTGCTGGGAGCTCTGGTAGCATAGTGCCTAAGGCATTTGACTGCTAACTAGAAGGCTGGTGGTTTAAACCCACCAGCACTCCTCAG
>NW_006922670.1:87078-87734 GCF_000298275.1 Orycteropus afer afer
CTTCCTTCCGAGGAGTGGCTGGTGGGGTTGGACCACCAGCCTTCTGGTTAGCAGTCAAGTGCTGTAGCCACTATGCTACCAGAGCTCCTATGCCCTGTATTAGGACCCCTTAAATTTGCCCTTCATTTTCCTTTGATGATCTTTATAGATTTAGGTTTTACATTTAGGTCTTTGATCTATCTTGAGTTAGCTTTTGTATATGGATCCTGTTTCATTTTTCTGGATATGTATATTCAGTTTTGCCAGCAAAACTCCATTGAATGAGTTTCAGCATTTTGTCAAAGATCAGCTATCCATAGGTGGAGGGGTTTCTTTTTGGGTTCTCAATTCTGTTCCATTGGTCTGCATGTCTGTCATTGTACCAATACTAGGCTGTTTTGACTACCATGGCTATATGGTAGGTTTTGAGATTGGGGAGTGTGAGACCTACTACATTGTTCATCTTCTCCAGCAGGGCTTTGATTACATTTATTGATTGCTTGGACAGAGCAGGGCAGCAGCCAGGAATCCAGGTACAGGGAGGGAGGGACCCAGGCCTCACCCCCACCAGCCAGGAAAGCGGGGGAAAGAAGCCAGGGTGGTGGAACCCATGAGACTATGGCCCTTAGCTGCCCTTCAGGTCTGGAATTGAACCCTAACCTGTGGCTTCCAGCCAA
>NW_006922670.1:90778-95669 GCF_000298275.1 Orycteropus afer afer
CTGAGCAAATAATCCAAGAAGCTGGACTATATGAAGAAGAACATGGCATCAGCATTGGAGGAAGGCTCATTAACAATCAGCAATATGCTGACAACACAACTTTGCTTGCTGAAAGTGAGGATGACTTGAAACACTTACTGATGAAGATTGAAGAAAATGGTCTGCAGTATGGATTACATCTCACTATAAAGAAAACAAAAATTATCACAATGGTACCTATAAGCAGCATCATGATGCATGGAGAAAAATTGAAGTTGTCAAAGACTTCACATTGCTTGGTTCTACAATCGACCCCAAGGGAAGCAGCAGTCAGGAAATCAGACAACATATAGCACTGAGCAAGTCAGCTGCAAGGGACCTCTTTTAAGGGCTGAGGAGCAAAGATGTCTCCATGAAGACTAAGATGTGCCTGACACAAGCCATGATATTTTCAATTGCTTCATATGCATGTGAGAGCTGGACAATGAATAAAGAAGAATGAAGAAAAATTGATGTGAAGGATGCTGAAAGTACCATGGACTACTAAAAGAACTAACAAATCTGTCCTGGAGGAAGTTCAGCCAGAATGCTCCTTGGAAGTGAGAACTGCCAGACTTCATCTCACCTACTTTGGTCATGTTGTCAGAAAAGACCGTTCCCTGGAGAAAGATGCCATGCTTGGTAAAGTGGAGGGTCGACGAAGGAGGAGAAGGTCCTCAACGAGATGCATTGACACAGTGGCTGCAGCTATGTGGTCAAGTATAGCAGGGATTGTGGAGCTGGCATGGGACCGGGCGGTATTTCATTCTTCTGTGCATAGGGTCACTATGAGTTGGAGGCAACTCGACAGCATCTAACAACAACAACAATTGATTGTTAGTATTGACAACAACAACAACAATTGATTGGTAGTATTGACATTTTCATAATGTAAAGACTTTCTATCCATGAGTATCATTTATTCTTCCATTTATGTAGGTCTCTTGGTTCTTGCAGTAATATTTTGTAGTTTTTGCTACATAGGTCTTTTGTATCTTTGGTTAGATTTACTCCTAAGTACTTTATCTTTTGAGTAGCTATTGTAATTGGCATTGTTTTCCTGATTTCCTTTTCAGAATTTTCTTTGTTAGTGTAGAGGAATCTGATTGAGTTTTGCATTTTGATCTTATACTCTGTCATTTTGCTAATACTTTCAACTAGTTCCAGTAATTTTCTTTCTGACTGTTCTGGTTACCTAGTGCTGCTCCGACAGGAATATACCACAAATGAGATTCTTGAACAAACAGGTATTTTTTCTCTTACAGTTTGGAGGCTTTAAGTCCAAGTTGAAAGTGCCAGGCTGGGTAAAAGCCCCGCAACCTTGGGCTTCAGCACTGACTCCTGCTCCTGGCCCACTGGAGCGAGAAGCTTTTCTTTGCCCAGACAGCTGCTGGCTGCTGAGACAGACAAGCCTAAGGTTGACAAATAAAAAGGCACAGTCCTGATGTTAACAAACTATTAATTCAAGTCCATTAAAAGTCCCAAAGTCAGCAGAGCATGGCAGGCTGCTGAACAACGACACAGGTACATGCAGGGTTCAAGTGTGCCATAAGCTAGAGACCATTCCCCAAGGGTTCTCCTTACATACAGGAAGCAGACCACATCCCTAAGGCAGTTACTCAGCTGTTTACAGTAGATTCCACCATGGAGTTGATTACCAGTCTCATCATGGGGAATACTACATCCAGCTGCCCAGCCACTCCACCAGGCCCAGCCAAGTTGACACAAACTTAACTACCACACTGACTCTTTGGGATTTCTATGTATAAGATCATATTATCTGCAAATAGACATAGTTTTACTTTTTCTTTCCCAATTCAGGTGTGTTTTCTCTTTTTTGCTTTATTGGCCTGTCAAGGACTTCCAACACAATATTAAATAGGAGTGATGATAAAAGGTATGTTGTTTGATTCCTGTTTGTAAAGGGAATGATTTCATTCTCTTTGTTGAGAATGATGGTGGCTGTTGGTTTTGTGTATTTACTTATAATTATGTAGAGGAATTTCCCGTTTATTCCTATTTTGCTGAGTATTTTTTTAGAATCACTAATGGGAATTGAATTTTGTCTAATGTCTTTTCTGTATTGATTGATATGGTCATGTAGTTCTTTTCCTTTGTTTTATGTGGTGGATTATGTTAACTGTTTTCCTGATGTTGAACCTCTTTGCATACTGACTAGGTCTTGATATATTATTCTTTTGGTATGTTGTTAGATTGAAAAATTTTGCACCTATGTTCATGAGAGATAATGATCTATAATTTTCTTTTTTAGTGGTATCTTTGCCTGGCTTTGGTATTAGCGTTATGCTTGCTTCATAGGATGAATTCATGAGTATTCCTTCCTTTTCTTTGTTTTGGAATAATTTGAGTAGAATTGATGTCAGTTCTTCCGAATGTTTAGGAGAATTTGCCAGTGACATTATCTGGGTCAAGACTTTATTTTTTCCTTGGAGTTTGTGTGTGTGTGTGTGTGTGTGTGCTTTAGGTGCAAATTTACAGAGCAGAGTTTGTTTTACTTTCATCATTTCATGTACGTTTGGTTTCACTCCCTGATTACCATACCCAACCCTAACCTACTTTCCTCCCCTTCCTTCCCAGTACCCCCTCCCCCATGCACCTCATAGTTATGTACTCCTTTTTGCCCTACATTTCCTCTGTGCCAATGTTGCCCCTCTGGTGCCCCGTGGTTGATTGCTCCAAGAGATGCATCTCTATAGAGTATGTAGGTGTGTCACCCTGGGTTGAGTGGTCTGCATGTATGTCTTATTTACTATTGGGCTGAATGCCAGCCCCTGGGAGTGAGTTTTTTTCCAGACCCGAAGTGTATCCCAGTACCATAGTATTAGGGGTCCCACCAGACTCCATCTGACCAGTAATTCTGGTCATTATTGTATTTTTTGGTTTTGTTCCATATTTTTCCTCCAGTTTTGATCTTTTCCCGAGTGGTTGGCATTAGTAGCTGGGCACCATCTAGTTCTTCTGGTCTCAAGGTCCATCATTTCTTAGGGCTGATTGCTTCCAAATGCCCTTGTTTTTTTTTGCATTCTTCTTCCTTCCGGTGATAGGAGACCATTAGCTGCATTTAAGATGGCTGCTTGGAAGCTTTTAAGACCTCAATTGCTACTCACCAATGTAGGTTGTGGAACAATACTTTTTATGTATTTTGTTGTGCCAGTTGAGTCTGGTGTCCCCCGATACTGTGGTTCTGAGTCAGTAGATTCATTGTATCTCTCTCTCACAGTGTCTGGCTGGCTGTGAGAGATTGGTCTATGTCTATCTTCTGTTGTTTCTGTAAGGATTGCGGCTATTTTGTATCACTGATGTCTGGGCAAGATTACCCTGAGGATTTAAATGATATGTTCAATAACTTCTTTTGTTATGAGTCTGTTCAAACTTTCTACCTCAAATTGTGTTAGTCTGGGTATGTAGTGTGTTTCTAGAAATTGGTCCATTTCTCCTAGGTTTTCAAATTTGTTTGTTCTTTGTAGTATTCTTTTATTATCCTTTTTACTTCATTTTGTTCTTTTGTGCTGTCACCTTTTTCATTTCTAATTCATGTTATTTTCATTATCTCCTGCTTTTCCTTCCTTAAATTTGCCAGTTGTTTGCCAATTTTATTAATGCTTTTAAAGAGCCAATGTCTAGTCTTGTTGATTCTTTCTTTTGTTTTTCTTTTTTTCTGCTTAATTTCTTTTTGCTAGAATCTTAAAATCTCCTTTCTTTTGGCTACTGTAGACTTTGTGTGTGTGTGTGTATGTGTGTGCTCCTTTTCTAATTGTTGGAGACCTTGGGTTAAAGTTTTGATTTTGGTTGCTGCTTCTTTTTTGATGTATGAATTTATTTCTGTAAATTGCCCTCTGAGCACTGCTTTTCCTGTGTCCCAAAGATTTTAGTATGTTGTGTTTTCATTCTTTTTTAATTCAAGGAATTTAAAAAGTTTTCTTGTATTATTCAGTTTCCATGTATTTGATTTTTTCTCCTTTGTTCTTCCGGTTGCTGATTTCTAATTTTATATCTTTGTGATCTGAGAAAATGCTTTGTAGTATTTCATTGTTTTTCAATTTATCAGGGCTTGCTTTGTGGCTTAACATATGGTCTATTCTGGAAAAGGTTCCATAAGTATTAGAAAAAAATGTCTCTTACACTGTTGGATGGAGTGTTTTGTAAATATCTATGAGGTTGTGTTGGTTGATTGTGTAGCTCAGCTCTTCGGCAAATTTGTTGAGTTATTTTCCTAGTTGTTATATCCTTCATTGAGATTTGTTATGAGTTGGAATCATAGGTCACTATTAGTCAGAAGTGACTTGACAGCAGTGAGTTCCTTTGGGGGGTTTTAGGTGAGAATGGTATATTAAAGAGTCCTACTATTAAGGAGCTCTGGTAGCATAGTGCCTAAGGCATTTGACTGCTAACCAGAAGGCTGGTGGTTCAAACCCACCAACCACTCCTCGGAAGGAAGGTTGGGCAATCTACTTCCATAGTGATACTGCCTTGGTAACCCAAGGAGGGGTCGCTATGAGTCGGGTCTGACTCTACGGCACATAACAACAATAACAACAACTATTACAGTGGATTTATTCATTCTCTTTTCAATTCTGTTAAAATTTCATTTATAAATTTTTGGGCTCATTCATTGGGTGCGTTGATATTTATTATGGTTATGTTTTGTGTTAGATTGACCCCTTAATCATTATATAATGTCCTTCCTTGTCTCTTTTGCTGGTTTTTGCCTTACAGTTGATTTGATCAGAATGATTAGGTATGGCTACGAAATGGGGAGTGTATCCAAGAACACACATAGGGTTGGCAGGCAATGGTCCTATAAGTTTATGTGAATGATCAGAATTCCCAGGTGTATAGTAGAGCTGACAAG
>NW_006922670.1:96554-97325 GCF_000298275.1 Orycteropus afer afer
AACTGTGGTCAATGTCATGAGACAAAGTATATGTGAACCACTGTATGGAAAGTGAATTTGCTCTGTAAACCTTCACCCAAATCACAATTTAAAAAGTTGATTTGATCAGAAATTAATATTGCCACTCCTGATCTTTTTTGTTTGCCATTTGCTTGATATAGGTTTTTCCATCCTTTGATTTTTATCTTATTTTTGTCTTAGTGTCTAAAGTGTGTCTCTTGTAGAGAGCATAAGGTGTGTCTGTTGTAGAGAGTCATGTTTTCTTATCTATTCTGTTACTCTCCATCTCTTGACTGACATTTAACTCCTTTACATTCAGTGTAATTATTTATAGGTATGCATTTACTGCTATCTTTTGCTGTAGGTTTTATTTTTGTGGTGTTCATTGTTGTTTATATACATATTTATATATATTTCTGTGCTGAGTTCATTTTTTAACAGATTTACTTATTTCTTTTGTTTCTATTGCTTATTGAATCTTTATGATTTTCTTTTTTGATAAGAATGTTTATTAATTTCCTTTGAGATTATCCTGTAGTTTATTATTTTCTTGCCAAGTTTAAAACAGTCCATTTCATCTTGATATCATCTTGACCTCCTCTCCATTTGGAAGCTCTGTAACTATACCATTTATTCCCTCTTTTTATTTGCAGTTGTCATTGTTTACCAATTGACATCTCTTCTTCCCTATTGTCAGTCTTGTAGGCTTATTTTATTTTGGTTACTCCTATATATGGGTTGGTTTCTGGGTGATGTTATGTGTGTCTTCTA
>NW_006922670.1:97557-100568 GCF_000298275.1 Orycteropus afer afer
TTCGGTGTTGTAAAGTTTGATTATGATGTGTCTTGGTGATTTTATTTTGGTGTCAATCCCATGTGGGGTTTGTTGAGCTTTTTGAATCATATCTTCTTTTCTTTTATGATGTTAGGGACATTTTCTTCCAAAAATTCACATACAATGCCCCCCCGCCCCCGTTCTGGATTTCTGATCACACAAGTTATTCCTCTAGTTGAGTCTCACATAATTCTTAGAATTTCTCCATTTTTTCCTTTCTTTTTTCTGATTGTTACTCTAACAGATTAGTATTGAAAGGTTGACTTCTGTTTTGCTAATTCTGTCTTCCATTGATTCAGTTCTACTCCTTTGCCCTTCTAAGGCATTTTCTATTTCTGAAATTATAGCATTAATCTTCTAGATTTCTGTTTGTTGTTTTTATATGGTTTTAACATTCCATTTATTTTGTCAGTTTGTTCTTGTATTGAATTCTTCTAGAGTTTTGTCTATGTTTTCCTTGATCTTTCTCTCCCATTTCATGGACCTAAATATAATTATTTTGAATAGCTTATCAGGTAGTTCTTATACCATTTCAGCCTCAGGAAGGTTTTCTGGCTCTGTATTTTGATCAGTTGTTTGAGACACCCTGTCATGTTTCTTTGTGTGAACTGAGGTTGTCTACTGTCTCCAAAATGTTGTGGTCGTGTTGTATTTGTATTTAATTGATTATTGTATGTTTGTGTACTTTGCCCAGGTTTTTTTGATTTATTTTGTTTTGATATATCCACACAAGCAGGGCAGCTGTTCCACTTGTCTCCCTAGTTTGTTACCACTTAGTCACTTAATGCTTCTTTCCTGGTGGGTGTAGTAGAAGATGGGACTTTGTGTGTAGTTTTTGTTCACTGTTCGTGTAGATCAGTTGAGGGCAGGTTTCTTGTTGTTGGCTTCCTTCTCTCCACCAAGTGGTGCAGGATACTATGGTGGCACTCATGTGGTGGGTGGGGTAGCAGAAGAAGTAAACTGTGGCTGGGTCATGTGGATGCAGATGTGAGATAAAGAGATAGAATGCAAAATAAAATAAGAAAGGTAACAAACAAAAAACAAGAAAAGGAAACAGAAAAGAAAAGATAAACAAAAGTGGGGGAGAAGAAAAGGAGAAGGGGAAAGGGAAAAGAATAAACCCCAAATATGGCAAAGCATAGAAGAAAGGAGAAAAAGAAAAAAACAGATGTGGCAAAAAATCAGAAAAAATATAAAACAAAAAGAAAGGAAGGCAAAAGAAAGAAAGAAGGAAAGAAAGGAGAATGCTGGGGCAGTAAGGGATGGAACACCTGGTTTGGTTCGTTGTGCTCCACCATCTGAAGAGGCAGAAGTGGGTAGAGGGCCTTGTCCATGGTGGTGCACTCTGCCAACCAAGGAGGTGGCAGTGGTGGGGCACCTGATTTACAGGAATGTGTGTTTCCAAATGTGGGAGTAATGTGCATGTCGTTCCCAATCCATGAGGGCAAGCCTCCTATCTGAAATGGGGCAAGGATGGTGTGACTGGGTTGTTATTGGCTGCTGAATGGATGAAGTGGGGGTGGCCACATTATTCTCTTTGGGAGGGTGTGTGGAGTAAGGAGGAGATCACACTTTTCCAGTTGCAAGCCAGTTGTGTGGGTGCTGGTTCAAGTTAACTAGTTCTTGCCTTGATTGGAATTCCACTTGCAATAATTCAAAATGGCCATGTTGTGCTAGGGCAGTTGGCAATTCCTTGTTCCATATGTCTCCTTGTTTGCTGTTTCATTCAGTTTCTTCTTCTAATTGGTATTTGATCTATTTCTTTATACTTTCATGGGAAGCACAGGATTCCAGGATTATCATTCGTATCTGTTTCAGTTGGTTTTTCAGATCTTTGTCGTACAGGGTCTGGGTAGCATGTCTGCCTAGTCTGTCATCTTGCCAGAAGTAGAAATTCAATAAATTAAGACTCATTTCAATATGTTCAGTGTGACTTTGGCTCTGTGCAATCTGCTTCCATGTCTGCAGTAAACGGCATATGCCTGAAATTTATTTTGGAGTAGAGTTTAAGATAGGGATTAAGCTTTATGTTTCTTTCAGTGATGAATCAACTGCCTCAAAGTCATTTATTGAATAATACTTTTTAAAAATTTCTTTTGATGCTGTTGTTGAGAATATATACAGCAAAACATACAGAATTCAACTATTTTTACAAGTACAATTTAATGACATTGATTACATTTTTTGAGTTGTGCAATCATTCCTCCCTTACTTTTCTGAGTTGTTCCTCTCCTATTAACATAAACTCGCTGCCCCCTAAGGTTCCTATATAATTGTCAAAGTTGCTGTTATAACCTTGATCCCATATGGATAGTTCTTAAAAGAGCATAGTGCTCAAGACAGATCTTTTTTTTTTTTTTTTTTGCTAGTTATGGTTAACTACTGTTCTGTTTTAAGAAGAATTCAGGGGATATTTTTGGTTTAAGGCTTTAGGGCAACAGTTTCAGGGGTTCATCCAGCCTCCATGGCTCTTCAAAATATGGAGTCCATGAGAATTTTAGGCTCTGCTCTATATTTTACCTCTTTTGATCAGGATTCTTCTATAGATTTTTTTTTTTTTTTTAATATTCAGTATGGTATCTGAGCACCATCTAGTTCTGGTTTCATGGCAAAAGTGGCAGTTGTTCACAAAGGCAATTAGCCACACATTCCATCTTGTCCTTTTATTCCTGACTCCTTCTTCTGTTCCTCCAGGCAAACAGAGCAAAACATTGTGTGTTGGATGGCCACTTGCAAACTTTTAAGACCCCTAACCACTCTGCTATAAACTAGGAGTTAGAACAGAAGCACTGCACGTGTTATTAGGCCAATTAACTGGGATAGCCCATGAAAAAGGAACTACATCTTATGAGTTGTTTGGTTGTACATAAGCAATCTCAGCAGCTGTCTTTATTTTTGGTCCTTGATGTAAATATAGCTAGCACACAAC
This sequence comes from Orycteropus afer afer, assembly GCF_000298275.1. Classification (NCBI taxonomy): domain Eukaryota; kingdom Metazoa; phylum Chordata; class Mammalia; order Tubulidentata; family Orycteropodidae; genus Orycteropus; species Orycteropus afer. The sequence continues at coordinate 100,508 of NW_006922670.1, forward strand.
TTTTTGCAATTATACTTTTCCGGTGTACAACTTACTGACAGCATATACAAGAATTTGCTAT
>NW_006922670.1:101158-101883 GCF_000298275.1 Orycteropus afer afer
TAGACAAAAAAACAAAACAAACAAACAAACAAAAGTCAAAACTCACTGCCATCAAGTCGGATCTGACTCATAGTGACCCCTTCTCGGGTTTCCGAGGCGGTATCACTATGGAAGTAGAATGCCTAACCTTCCTTCCAAGGAGTGCCTGGTGGACTTGAACCACCAGTCTTCTGGTTAACAGTCAAATGCCTTAGGCACTATGCTACCAGAGCTCCTAGTAGTAGACAGGCATCATCTATATTTTCTGGTCTCAGGGTCATGGAGACTGAGGTTCTTGTAGTCCATTATTCCTTTGTATTAATTCTTTTCATATGTTTTTGATTTTCTTTACTCTTCTTTGCTCTAGACAGAAAGAGACCAGTAGCTGCACTTCAGATGGTTTCTCAGAATCTTTTAAGATGCTAGTCACTATTTACCAAAGTGAGATCATATAATATAAGTGAGATACTATAATATTTGTCCTTTTATGATAGACTTATTTAATTCAGGATAATGTCATCCTACTTCCTATATACTGTAGCATATATCTTCATATCTCCTTCTGGCTCAGAAGTATTGGATTGTACGTTTGTACCACATTTTGTTTATTCATTCATTTGCTGATGAGTGTTTAGGTTGTTTCCACCTTTTGGTTATTGTGAATAGTGCTGCAATGAATATCGGCATACAAGTCTCTGTTTGAGTCTCTGCTATATCACACGCAAGTAAAATCTTACTGAAGATAA
>NW_006922670.1:102614-106285 GCF_000298275.1 Orycteropus afer afer
TGAGGTGTGCCTAACCCAAGCCATGGTTTTCAAACACCTCATATGCATGTGAGAGCTGGACAGCAAATAAGAAAGTCCAAAGAAGAGTTGATGCTTTTGAGTTGTGGTCTTGGTGAAGAATACTGAGAGTACTATGGACTGCTAAAAGAACTAACAAATCTGCCCTGGAAGAAGTGCAGCCAGAATGTTCCTTGGAAGCAAAAATGGGCAGACTTCATCTCACCTACTTTGGTCATGTTGCCTGAAGGGACCATGCTCTGGAGAAGGGTATCATGCTTGCTAAAGTGGAGGGTCAAAGACAAAGGGGAAGACCCTCAACAAGATGAATTGACACAGTGGCTGCAATGATGAGTTCAGATATAGTAGGGATCGTGAGGCTGGCACAGGACTTCACAGTATTTCATTCTGTTGTACATAAGGTCACTATGAGTCAGAGACAACTAGACAGCTCCTAACAACAACAACAACAACAACAGCAATGCCTAGAAGTGAAATTGCTGTCCAACAACAACAAAGTGAAATTGTTGTACCATACGGCAAATCTATTTTTGTGTGTGTGTGTGGAAATGCCACACTGTTTTTTCACAACTGTACCATTTTGCATTCCCACCAGCAATGGAAGAGAGTTCCAATTTCCCTACATCCTTGCCATTTCTTTTCCCAGAAATGAGAAAGCTGGAAAGGAAATTAGGAAAACAATTCCATTTACAATAGTGTCTAAGATAATAAAATATCTAGGAGTAAATCGATGTGAAGAACTTATACAATGAAAATCAAAGAACACTCCTGAAAGAGATTAAAGAGGACTTAAATAACTGGAAAGCTATTCCATGTTCATGAATTGAAAGATTTAATATTGTTAAGATGTCAGTAGTACCCAAAGTGACATATAGATTCAACACAATCCTGATCGATATTCCAAAAGCTTTCTTTACAGAAATAAAAACCAATCTTTAACTTTATATGAAATGGCAAGAAGCCTCACATAGCTAAAGTAATGTTAAGAGAGGATAGCAAAGTAAGATGACTCCGATTTCCTGATTTTAAAACATATTACACAGGTACAGTAATAAAAACAACCTGGTATGGATATAATAATAGAAAGACCAATGCAATAAAATTGATATTCCAGAAATAAATCCACACATATTTGGCCAACTATTTTTTTTTTATAAAGGTGTTGAATCCACTCAATGGGGAAAGGAGAGTCTCTTCAATAAATGGTGTTGGGAAAACTGGATTTCCACAAGCAGAAAAGTGAAACAGGATTCGTGCTTCACACCATACACAAAAACAAATAGAAAATTGATTGGGGACCTAAATGTGCAAACTAAAACATTCTAAGAATGTTCATCCTTAGGAGAAAAATGAGATGCAGTGCTGTTGGCCCTAACTTTTAACAATGGATTATCTAATATAATAATGAAAGTACGAACAGCAAAGAGACAAAATAAATAAAGGAGACCTCACAAAAATTAAAAATTTTGCTCATCAAAAGAATTTACTAAAACATGAAAAGAGATGCTACTGATTGGAAAAATATCTCTGGAAACTATATATCAAATAAGAATCTAGTAACCACTCATGTATGTTCATTGCAGCATTATTTACAATAGCAAAGAATGAATGCATAAACAATTTGTGTTACATACATACAATGGAATACTATGCAACTATAAAGAATAGTGAGGAGTCTGCAAAATATCTTATAACATGGATGAATCTGGAGTACATTATGCTGACTGAAATAAATCAATCATAAAAGACAAATATGGTATCATTCCATTACTATACAAAGTCAAGAATAAATATATACAGAGAAAGCTAAGTTCTTTGATGATTGCCAGGGATGAGAGAGAAAGTATAAATCACTTTCTAGATAGTAGATCCTTGTTACTTTTGGTAATGGGAAAGGCAAGACCAAATATTGGGGTGTAGTCTCCACCCCTTGACCAAGGTAAATAAAGACACTAAGAAGTACATAAGAAAAGGGACAATTTTGGTAAATGCTATAACATATACAATTTTACAACAACAGTAAAAACAACCAAAAAACATGTGTGATTATGTAGATAGATATGGATGCATATATGTGGATAGAAAGGCATATTCACATAAATGCATAAATTTATAGGTGTATCTGTAGGTATATGTATATATACATTTTGCCTAAGGCATTTGACTGCTAACTAGAAGGTTGGTGGTTCAAACCCACCAACCACTCCTTGGAAGGAAGATTGGCCAATCTACTTCCGTAGTGATACTGCCTTGGAAACCCAAGGAGGGGTCACTATGAGTTGGATCCAACTCGATGGCAGTGAGTTTGGTTTTTTGTTTTATGCATTAGTTAAGTTTATGTGTGAACTTGGCTAGGCCTTGTTGAGTGGCTGGGCAGGTGGATGTAGTTATTCCCCATGGTGAGACTGGTAATTAACTCATGGTGGAATCTATTGGAGCAGCTGAGTAGCTGCTTTAGGGATGTGGTCTGCTTCCAGTATATAAGAAGCAGCTTTGGGAATGTCTCTAGCTTATGGCACGCTTGAACTCTGCATGTAGCCAAGTCGTTGTTCAGCAGCCTGTCGTGCTCTGCTGATCTTGGGACTTCCAATGGACTTGAATCAATGGCCTGTTGTGTTGTTTGGTAACATTGGGACTGTGCCTTTTCACTTGTCAACCTTGGATGTGTCAGCCCCAGCAGCCAGCAGCTGAAGGAAGAAAAACCTCCACCTTCAGTGGCTGGGAGCAGGAGGCAGAGCTGAAGCCCAAAGTTGAGGGGCTTTCACCCAGCCCCTAGAGCCTGGCACTATGAACTTGGACTTAAAGTCTCCAAACTCTAAGAGAATAAACTCCAGTTTGTTAAAGCCATCCCCTTTGTGGTATTTTCTGTTAGAGGAGCACAGAGGTAACCAATACACCATATAAGGCACACAGTTACGGAGGCTTCCTAGACATATTCAATCAACTTGTAGGATTAATTTACTGGGTTAAAAGCTTGGGACCATAATCTCAGGGAACAACTTAGTCAATTAGCACAACATTGTTCACAAAGATAATAGTCTACATCCTAGTTTGGTGAGTAGTATCTGGGGTCTTAAAAGTTTGTGAATGGCCATCTAAGATATAACTGTCTCTGCTCACATGAAGCAAAAGAGAATAAAGGAAATCAAAGGGTCAAAGAAGAAACTAATCTATAGGACTAATAGATTGAGATGAACCACAATCTCTCCTAACCTGAGACCAGAATTGGATAGTGCCTGGCTACCACTACTGACCATTCTGACCAGGGACACAATAGGTAGTCCTGGATTGATGGAAGGAAAATATAGAACCAAACCCAAATTCCTACAACAGCCAGATCTACTGGACTGATAGAGATTAGAGGAACCCTCAAAACTATTGCCCTAAGATAACATTTGAACGTGGAATTGAAGCTATCTCTGCAGGTAATAGCAGATTAGCCAAATAATAGACAGACATAAAATAAACAGTTTCACCTGTGAGCAATGTGCTCCTTTAAACAACAAACTATATGAGACCAAATGGTCATCATTCATCCAAAAACAAAGGTGAGAATGCCAGGAGAGGAAAGGAATCTAGACCGATGGAAACAGAACAAACAGAATGGAAATAATGAAAATGTAAAAATTGTAACAAATGGAATGGAAGAATTT
>NW_006922670.1:107304-113473 GCF_000298275.1 Orycteropus afer afer
TGGTCATGTTGTCAGAGGGGACCATTCCCTAGAGAAGGATGTCATGCTTGGTAAGGTCGATGAAAGAGGGGAAGGGTTTCGATGAGATGGATTTACATGGTGGCTGTGATGATGGGCTCACGTATAGCAGGGATTGTGGGGCTGGCGCCGGATCAGGCAGTGTTTCGTTATGCTGTGCATGGGGTTGCTTTGAGTCAGAAATGACTCGACAGCACCTAACAACAACAACAACAACGGTGTAGTGAAAAGAAGGAGGTGGAGTAGAAAATGTATGTGATGTATATAACAATCAATATCCACAATGTATAAAGCAGTGCTCATAGATAATAAAGATCCTAATATGAAAAAAGAATCTAATAGCCAAAAGCTATATAGAACTTTGATACTTTAACAACAAAAAGACAAATAACTCAATTATAAAATGGGCAAAACACTTGAATAGATGTCACCAAAGAGGACATTCAAATGGCTACTAAATACATGAAAAGGTACTCAGTGTCATTATCCATGAGAGAGACGCAAATCAAAATCACAATGAGATACTATTTCACTCCCACTAGGATGATTATGAAAATATTCCCTTTTATAATAATTTTTGATTCAATGATTTGAAATCTCATTGTTATCATATATGGTATTTTCACACGTACTTGTGTTTATTTTTGCCCTTTCTGTTCTATTCCATTGATCTGAATATCTGTACCTTCACCAGTGCCACGGTGCTTTAATTACTATAGCTTCATACTGTATTTTCATATTTGGTAGGGTGAGGACCCTCCCATTTTTCTCTTTTTCAGAAAATCTCTGCATATTCCCACACATTTACTCTTCCAGGTGAAATATAGCATCATTTAGTCAAGATAAAGAAAAAGTCCAAAATAACATATTGATATATTGAGAGGGTGCCAAAGGGGCTGGGAGGCTGCATCTTCTGACCTCCTCTAACCTCACAAGAGGAAGACAGAATCACAATAGGCCCAAGGCCTATTCCTGAGAGGCCAGACATACTGCCTCCCTCCAGCCCTTTCAAAAACCCTGACATCAACTCTTCCTACCGCAGCACCCACCATCTCTCTGCTGGGTTTGATAATTTGCTGCAGTGGCCACACATAACTCACAGATTATGGGATTTATTAAGGAAGAAACAGGCTAAAATTCAAGTTCAGGAACACCCTCAGTCTCTCTCAGCCCACTGTCTCTCAGCTGACAGTCTCTCTCAGTCTCTCTCCCAGCAGTGTGTGTCTCTCAGTGTCTGTCAGTGGTGTGTGTCTCTTGGTGTATCTCTCAGCAGTGCATGTCTCTCGAGGTCTCTCTCAGCAATGCATGTCTCTCACATCTCTCAGGTGGCAGTGAGAGATTTCTTCTGCCTCTAGGAGGGCTCCTTTTGAGCCTGGCAGAGTGGCAAACTAACCAATCCCAACATCAGAGTTCTACAAACCTGAGAGAGAGAGAGAGAACTTCCCAGAAGATTGCTTCATGCCACTCGCAACAGAAATCCCAGGTGGATAACTTTAACAGTCAGGAGCTACTCAGTTGGTCACAGCAAATTCCACCACAGACTTTACCAAGACTTATGGCTAGAAAAACCATACCAGGTAATTTACTTCACCACAGAGGGTTTATATGGAATTTATAGGTCCATTTAGGGAAAATATTTCCTTAATAATATTGAGTCTTTCTATTGCAGAACAAGATATGGATTTGTATTTATTCAAGTCTTTTATGCTGCTCGGTAGAATTTCAATATATGTTCTGTATATTTCTTGTAAAGTCTATTCCTATTTAGTTTTTAGTTACTATTGTGAAGGGAATGTTTTTATCTTACATATTTTAAACTTGTTCTTGTTTGTGGGAAAGGAATTATTCATAAGGAACCTTGGTGGTGCAATGGTTAAAGTGCTTGACTGCTAACTGAAAGGTCAATGGTTCCACCAGACATTCCACAGGAGAGAGATTTGGCAGTCTGTGTCTGGAAAGATTTACAGCCTTGGAAACCCTACGGGGTAGTTCTACTCTGTCCTAAAGGGTCAGTATGAGATGGAATCAACTCAACAGGAACAATTTTCGTTTTATGTTTTCACTAAATCCTGTTATTGTTTCTATCATTTTTTCCATAGAATTCCTCAGGCTTACAAGTAATGCAGTTATGTTATCAGTAAATAGAAATTATTTTGCTCCTAGTTATCCAAGGTTTATGCCTCATTTAATTCCCTTATCTAATTATATTATGCTGTACTTTCATAACAGTAATTGTAGTGATAATGAAGATTCATACATTTTTTCCTGACTTCAATGGAAATTCTCACATTTTATTTTTAAGCATAATACTGGCTTTTCGTTAGAAATACATATTATATAATAATTATATCATGGAAGCATTCATTCGTAGATAACTAAATCTGGAACACATGTTGATTTTTTTATATATCTTTGAGTATCTATTGAAATGATTGTGTGGATTTTCTCACTTGGCTGATTAATATGACAAATTATGTATACTTCCTAATATTGGAAAACTCTTGCATTCTTAGAAAATAGCTCTGTTTTTTTCATTCTTTCTGTATACTGCTGGATTCTATATATTAATTTTTCATTTATTCTTCATCCATATTCATAAGTAAGATCTGTATGTGATTTTCTATCTTTTATTTTTTCCTAATACTGATTTGGGTGAAAGTTTATAGAGCAAATTCATTTTCCATACAATAGTTCATACACATTTTGTTTCTTGACATTGATTGCAATCCCCACGATGTAACAGCTCTCTTCCCAGGTCCTCCCTGTGGTTACATTTTTGTGTCCTTCTTTCCTGTACATTCCTACCTTCTGAGCTATCTCCTTGTGCAAATGCTGCCCTTCTGATATCCCATGGGTGATTTTTCTAATGAGTGTACCTACCTGGTGTAATTGTTCACCTTGTAGGACTGTCTATTGTTTGGTTGGAAGCCATAGGAGTGAGTTCAATTCCAGGCCTGAATGGTGATTAGGGACTGTAGTCTCGGGAGTTTCACCATTTCTATCAGACCAATAAACTTTGTCTTTTTTTTTTTTTAAATGATTTTGAGTTGTGTTCCATATTTTTCTACCACTTTATCCAGGATCTCCTATTCTGATCCCTTTCTGAGTGGCTGACAGTGGTAGCCAGACACCATCTAGTTCTGGTCTCAGGGTCATGTAGGCTGAGGTTTGCATGATCCACTAGTTTCTTGCACTAATTGTTTCCATGTATCTTTGATTTTCTTTATTCTCCTTTGCTCTGGATGAGGAAAGACCAATTGTTGCATCTTAGATGGCTGCCACCAAGCTTTTAAAATGTCACTCACTACTCATTGAAGTAGGATGTAGAACAATGTTTTTATGAAGTATGTTATGCCAGTTGAGCTTGATGTGCCCTGTGACCACGGTTCCTAGCCTGTGGGCCCAGCTACTCACTCTTTCAAGGTGTTTGACTATCATAATTTTTCCCCCTGTGAACTCTATTATATATATGTACATTCTTATAGCATACACAAATATGTATGAAGGAATATCTTCTGACAAACATACAAGATCATGGATATATTCCCCTTTGAGATAACTGATTATTTAGCTTGTCTATCTATGTATCCACCTGTAGACTAATGTTTCTTATTACTGATAATGCAGTGTTATATGTAGAAGTGTTTACCTTTGTTGTCCGTACCTCTTGTGCTCCTCTCTGTGACTTCCTTTTCCTTAGTGTTACTGTGTTGGACACTCACTTTTGGTATATTGTCTTTCCCTTCACCTAAATCAATATTTGTCTCTTACCTATCTAACAAATTCCCCTCCCCTCCCATTTCTGGTAACCATCAAAGAAAATTTCCTTCTCTGTGTAAACCTTTTCTTGGCTTTTTATAATAGTGGACTCATACAATATATGTCCTTCCATGATTGACTTATTTCACTCAGCATAATGCCCTCCAAGTTCATCCAGTTTATGAAGTGTTTCACTGATTCTTCGTTATTTTTTAGTGTTGCGTACTATTCCATGGTGTGTATGTACCATAGTTTCGTTATCCATTCTCCCACTGATGGGCACTTAGGTTGCTTCCATCTCTTTTCTTTTGTGAATAGTGATGAACATTGTATGCATATATCTATTTGCATCCCGGTTCTCACTTCTTTAGGATATATGCCTAATAATAGGATTGCTAGATCACATGCTATTTCTATTTCCAACTATTTAAAGAAGCACCTTACTGTTTTCCACAGTGGTTGAATCATTTTACAGTCCCATCAGCAGTGTATGACAGTTCCAATCTGTCCACATCCTCACCAGCATTTGTTATGTTCTGTTTTGTTGAACTTTGCTATAATTGCTGGCATGAGATGATATCTCATTTTTAAAAAACTTTTTATTGTGATTCTGGTTAAATTTTACAAAGCAGATTCATTTTACATCCAACAGTTCATATATATTTTGTTTTGTTACACTGGTGACATTCCCTGCAGTGTAACAGCTGTCCTCACATTTCCTCCCTGCGGTTACCCTTTCTCTGTATCCTTATTGCCTATGTGTTCCTGCTTCCCTAACTTTCTCCCTGTGAAAATGCTGCTCTTTTGAACTCCTGTGGTTTATTGCTCTAAGGAATGCATCTTCCTGGTGTAGGTGTTCAGCTCATAGTCCTGTCTATCATTTGGCTAAGAGTTAAGCCATGGGAGTGAGTTCAGTTCCAGGACTGAAGGGTGACTTGGGGCCATAGTCTTGGGGGTTTCACCAGTATCTTTCATACCAGTAGGCTTGGTCTTTTTATGATTTTGAGTTTTGTTCCATATTTTTCACCCACTCTAACAAGGATCTTCAATTTTGAATACTTTCCAAATGGTTTGCATTGACAGCCTGGCACCGTCTAGTTCTTCTGGTCTCCAGGGTCATACAGATTGACGTTCTCATGGTCCCTTTTTCCTTTGGATTAACTTTTTCTATGCAACTTTGATTTTCTTCACTAATATGACAAATTATGTAATTATGTCTCACTCCAGACAGGGTGAGACCAATAGCTGCCACTTGGATGGCTGCTCACAAGCTTTTAAGACCCCAGTTGCTACCCACTGAAGTAAGATGTAGAACAATTTCTTGTATACCATTTTTGTGCCAATTGAGCTTGATGTTACCCACAACCATTATTCCCAGTCCACAGGCTCAGATACCCACTTCCTCAAGGTGCTTATTTGTGCCTAAGAAGTTAACCTAACTTTGTTTCCTGTTATGTTTAAACTGCATATGGACACTTTTATAGCACATACAAATACATATGTAGGAATATTATCTGTCAAACACATGTGTGGTCATGGATATATTCTCATTCACCTATCCATACCCAATATTTTTGCTTGTCTGCCTATGTATCCATCCATAGATTAGTGTTTGCTGTTGCTCATAATGCAGTATTGTATATGCAATAGTATTTGCCTTTATTGTCTGTACCTCTTGTGCAACTCTCCATGTCTTCCTTTTCCTTAGTGATATTATGGTGGCCACATGCTTTTGTTATATTGAATTTACTTTCACCTGCATTAAACCTGTCTCTTAACTATCCATCTAAATTCCTTTCCTTCCCTTCCTTTCCCATTCTTGGCAACCAACAAAGAAAATTTCTTTCCCCATGTAAACCTTTCATTGACTTTTTACAATAACAGACTCATACAATATTTGTCCTTCTGTGATTGACTTATTTCACTCAGTATAATGTCCTCTAAGTTCATCCACATTGTGAGGTGATTTGCTAATTCTTCATTATACTTTAATGTTTTGTAGTGTTCCATTGTACATATGTACCAGTTTGGTTATCCATTTTTCTGTTGATGGGAACTTAAGTTGTTTCCATCTCTTTGCTATTGTAAATAGTGCTGTGACGAACATGCATGTGCATGTATCTATTCATGTCCTGGATCTCACCTCTTTAGAATGTATTCCTAGTAGTGAGATTTCTGGATCAAATGGTATTTCTATTTCCCATTTTTAAAGGCATAACGTTTTCCACAGTGGTTGTACCATTTGTCAGTCGCACCAGCAGTGTATGAGAATTCCAATCTCCCCATACCCTTGCCAGCATTTGTTATTTTCTCTCTTGTTGAAATTTTCTATTATTGCTGAAGGGAGATGATATTTCCTTTTTGCTTTGATCTGCATCTCTCTAATGGCTAA
>NW_006922670.1:114789-115598 GCF_000298275.1 Orycteropus afer afer
CTGGGTTGGTTTCTGGGTCATATCATCATGTGTGTTAATGGTCAGTTGTTGTTGGCTGTTGTTCCTTCTCTGTCCAAAGGGCTCCCTTTAGCATCTCTGGTAAGGTTGGTCTGGTTTTAACAAATTCCTTTAGTTTCTGCTTATCAGGAAATGTCCTAATTTCACCATCATATTGGAGGGACAATTTTGCTGGATACATAGTTCTTGATTGGAAACTTTTCTCTTTCAGGGTTTTATGTATACCATCCCATTGTCTTCTTGCCTGCATGGTTTCTTCTGAGAAATCTGAGCTTAGTCTTATTGGTTTCCACTTGTAGGTAACTTTTCATTTTTCTCATGCTGCTCTTATGATTCTTTCTTTGTCTTTGGTTTTGGCAGGTTTGATGATGATATGTCTTGGTGATTTTCTTTTGGGGTCTATCCTGTTTGGGGTTCTTTGGACTTCCTGAATGGATATATTTTCATCTTTCTTCATACCAGGAAAATTCTCTTCCAACAAATCTTCAACAATTTTCTCTGTGGTTTTATTTGTCTCTTGCTGTTCTGGAATGCCAATTACATGTAGGTTATTCCTTTTGATGGTATCCCACATGAACCTTAGGCTTTCTTCATTTTGTTCTGGTCTTTTTTCTGACTGATCCCTTTCTAAAGAAGTGTTCAGATATTTGCCTTTAATCCTACTGATTCTGTCTTCCATTGATTCAATTCTGCTCCTTTGTCCATTCAATATCTTATCTATTTCTGAAAATTTTGTATTAATTTTCTGGATTTCTGTGTGTAGACATTTTGTCATTTCTAATTTTTCATTT
>NW_006922670.1:115997-119773 GCF_000298275.1 Orycteropus afer afer
AATGAGAATGCTATCACTTTAAAATCCAAAATGGTTGCCACTTGTAAAGATTCAAAATGGTTGTGCCCTCAGTCACTTTAAATATCCAAAATGGCTGCTGCTTGTAAACATTCAAAATGGTTGCACCTTGACCACTTTAAATATCCAAAATGGCTGCTGCTTATAAACATTCAAGATGGCTGGGCCCTCGGTCATTTTAAATATCCAAAATGGCTCTGCATGTAACCAATCAAAATGGCTGCCCCTTCTGGACAGTGAAAGTCCACAGCTCAGGTAGTCTCCCTCCTTGCTGTTTCCTTTCCTAGTCATAGGCTACCAGTGTAGTTGTCCCTGCAGCCCTTGGTGACCAGGGCTGATGTTTAGGTCAATTCTCAGGTGCCAACACCACTTGGAAATATTCAGGGTTGGTCCCGTCCGAGTAGTTGACTGTCTGCAGCTCTGACCATCTCTGTACTCACTGTTTTTGTGTGCCTAATCCACTTCTGTATAGTTCCTTTCAAAGCTCAGGGTTCCAGGATTATCTTCTGTATCTCTGTCAATTGTTTTTTCTTTTCTTTGTTGAGGAGGGTCTGTGTTGCTTGTCTGCCTGTTCCTCCATCTTACAGGAAGTCCTTCACTAGCACCATTTGTTAAAGAGACTATTTCTTCCCCTACTGAATGGTTTTCAGCCCTTTGTCAAAGCTCAGCTGTCCGTAGGTGGAAGGATCTATTTCTGCTTTCTCAATTCCATTCTTTTGTCTATGTATGTATTGTTGGATCAATGCCAGACTGTTTTGACTACTGTGGCTGTATAGTAGTCAAAAGAGAGTGTGAGACCTCCTACTTTGTTTTTCTTCTTCAGTAGTGCTTTGCTCATCGGAGTTCTCTTTCCTTTCCGCATAAAATTAGTGATTTGGGATTTGGATTGGAATTGCATTGAATCTATAGATTGCTTTGGGTAGTATTGACATTTTCACAACGTTTAGTCTTTTTATCTATTGGCATGGCATATTTTTCCATTTATGTAGCTCTCTTATAGTTTCTTATAGTAATGTTTTGAGTTTTCTTTGTATTGGTCTTTTGTGTTCCTGGTAAGATTTATTCCTAAGTATTTTATCTTCTTGGTAACTGTTGTAAATGGTATTGTTTTCCTTATTTCCTTTTCAGAGATGTCTTTGTTGATGCAAAGGAATTCAACTGTTATTTGTACATAGATCCACTATCCTGTCACTTTTCTGAATCTTTCAATTAGTTCCAGTAGTTTTCCTTGCTGAGTCTCTTGGTTTTTCTCAGTATACAATCATATCATTTGTGAATAGAGATAGTTTTACCTCTTATCCTATTTGGATGCCTTTTGTTTCTCTTTCTTGCCTTATTGCTCTTCCTAGGACTTCCAATACAACAATGAACAGGAGTGGTGATAGAGGACATCCTTGTCTGGTTCCTGTTCACAAGAGGAATGCTTTCAGTCTCTCTCCATTGAGAATAATGTTAGCTGTTTGTTTTGCATGTATGCCCTTTATTATATTGAAGGATTTTCCTTATATTCCTATTTTGCTGAGAGGTTTTTTTTGAATTTTTTTTTTTTAAGTCAGGAATGGCAGCTGGATTTTATCAAATTCCATTTCTGCATAGATTGATATGATCATGTGGTTCTTTTATTTTATTTTATTTATGTGGTAGATTATGTTGATTGTTTTTCTAATGTTGAACCATCTTCACATTTCTTGTATGAATTCCATGTAGTCATGGTGTGTTATTATTTGATATTATGTTGGCTATTTGGCTTGGATTTTGCGTCTATTGTCATGAGGTATATTGATCTGTAATTTTCCTTTTTAGTGTTGTCTTTGCATGGTTTTGTATCAGGGTTATGCTTGTTTCATAGAACGAATTTGGAAATATGCCATCCTTTTCCATGTTCTGGAACAGCTTTGGTAGGATAGGTGTCACTTCTTTGAACATTTGATAGAATTCTCCAAGGAAGCCATCTGGGCCAGAACTTTTTTTGTAGGGAGGTTTTTTTGTTTGTTTTATTTTGTTTTTATGACCTGCTCAATTTTTTCATATATTATGAGTATGTTCAAGTTTTCTACCTCAGTCTGTGCTAATTTAGGTAGGTCTTGTGTTTCTAGAAATTTGTCAATTTCTTCTAGGTTTTTGAATTTTTTGGAGTACAGTTTGCCATCGTATTCTGTTATTATCCTTTTAATTTCAGTTGGTTCTATTGTGACGTCTCCTATTTCATTTATTATTCATGTTATTTGTATCTTCTCTTTGTTTTCATTAGTTAAATATGTCAGTGGTTCATCAATTTTGTTAATGTTTTTGAAGAACCAGCTTCTAGTCTTGTTTTTTTCCTATTGCTTTTGCTTTCTACATTTATTTCTGGTCTGATCTTTACTATTTTCTTTGACTGCTAACCAGAAGACTGGTGGTTCAAACCCATCAGCCACTCCTCAAAAGGAAGTTTGGGCAATCTACTTCCATATTGATACTGCCTCTGAAACCCAAGGAAGGGTTGCTATGAGTCAGATCCGACTTGACAGTAATGAGTTTTCTTCTACAGTGAAGGCTTCTTTTGTTGCTCTTTTTCTAATTGTTGGAGTTGTTGGGTTAAGGTGTTGATTTCGGTTCTTTCTTTGTTTTTGGTGTATGGATTAATTGCTATAAATTTACTTCTGAGTACTGCTTTCGCTTTGTCCCAAAGCTTTTGGTGTACTTTATTTTCATTCTAGTTTGTTTCTAGGAATTTTTTAATTTCACACTTTATTTCTTCTGTTGCCCAGTGGATCTTGGGTAATGTGTTACTCAGTTTACATGTATTTGAATTTCCCCCCGGTCCACCTTTTGTTGATTTGTAATTTTATAGCATCATGATCCTAGAAGATGCTTTGTAAAATGTCTGTGTTTTTAAATGTATTGATGCTTGATTTGTGGCCTAACATTTGGTCTATTCTAGAGAATGATTCAAATGCAATGGAAAAGAACGTATTTTGTGATTTTTGGTTGGAGTGCTTTGTATATGTCTGTGAGGTCAAGTTGGTTGCTTATGTTGTTGAGATCTTCTGCATCTTTGTTGAGTTTTTTTTCCTAGTTGTTCTGTCCTTAATTGAAACCTGTGTGTTAAAGTCTCCTACTACTATTGTAATATTGTCTATTTTTCCTTTCAGTTCAGTTAACATTTGTTTATGTATTTGGGAACTTTTTCATTAGAGGCATAAATATTTATTATGGTTATATCCTCTTAGTCTATTAACCCTTCTAATATCATATAATTCCCTTCCTGGGAGCTCCGGTGGCATAGTGCCTAAGGCATTTGAGTGCTAAACAGAAGACTAGTGGTTGAAACCCAACAGCCACTCCTTGGAAGGAAGATAAGGCAATCTACTTCTTTAGTGATATTGCCTTGGAAACCCAAGTAGGGGTCAATATGTTTCGGGTATGACCTGATGGCAGTGAGTTTGAGTAATGCCCTTCCTTATTCCTTATGCTGGATTTTGCATTGAAGCCTATTTTATCAGATATTAATAATGTCGTCTCTTTTTTGGTTGCCATAAACTTAATATATTTTGTCATCCCTTGATTATTTATTTATTTATTTTTATAGTGATTTGGATGAAGATTTACAGAGCAAATTCACTTTCCATACAGCAGTTAATATATACTTTGTCTCATGTCATTGACCACACTTTACCACAATGTAACAGGTTCCCTCCCACTTCCTCCCCATAGTTACCTCTTCCCAGTGTCCATCCCTCCATACTCTCCTGCCCCCTGAGCTGTCTCCCTGTGCA
>NW_006922670.1:124419-129770 GCF_000298275.1 Orycteropus afer afer
TTTCCTTTTCTTCATTATTGTTATTTTCATGCTTACTAATCCTTTTGATTTTCTCCTTTCTTATTTTGGTTAGACGGTGTTCTTTGGGTTATCTTGTAGTAAATCCTTACCCCCCCCCCACCAAGTTTGTAACAGTCTGTTCCGTATTTACCTTGTCCTGACTACCTTTCCATATGGAAATTTTGTAATTATACCATTTATTCCCTCTATTTTGTTTTTAGTTGATATCATTTAAAGATTTACTCCTCTGGTTCTCTATTTTCCATTTTGTAAGTTCGTTTTAGATTTGAAAATTCTTTTTCAAGGGTTAGTTTCTGCATGGTGTAATCATAGATCTGAATCTTAAGTTGCTGTCTTCTGTGGTTGGTTTTATGTTGGATGGGTCCCCTTTAGCATTTCTTGTACAGTGTGTCTGATTTTTTATAAATTCCCTTATTTTCTGTTTGTCTGGGCATGTCCTAATTTCACCATCATGTTTGAGTGACAGTTTTGCTGGCTATCTGATTCTTACTTGGCAATTTTTTTCCTTCAGGATTTTGTGTATGTCATTCACTTGCCTTCTTGCCTGCATTGTTTCTGGTGAGAAATCAAAGCTTAGTCTTATTGGTTGTCTTTTGTAGGTAACATTTCATTTTTTGTGAGTTTCTCTCAAGATTCTCTATTTGTCTTTGATTTTGGAAAGTTTGATTATGATGTTTTGGTGACTTTTGGTTGGGGTCTGTTCTATGTGGGATTTTGAGCTTTTTGGATGGAAATATTTCTGTCTTTCATGATATAGGGGGATTTTTCGGTTAGCAAGCCTTCAACTATTTTCTCTGTTGTTTTTTTTTTTTTTTTCTTCTGCTTCCCCTTATTCTGGAATTCCAATTAGTTCTATGTTATTTCATCTGATATCATCCTATATAACTCTTAAATTTTCTTTATTTCTCCTGATTTTCATTTCTTATTTTTCTCATACAAGCTGGTGTCAAGGGATTTAGCTTCTAGCTTGGATATGCATTTTTCAGCCAGTTGATTATACTATTTTCTCCTTCCAATGTGTCACCTATCTCCATAATTTTATTCTTTGTGTTCTGGAGATCTAATTATTGTTCTTGTATGATTTCTTTTTTTCTTTTAATTGTGCTTTGGGTACAAATTAACATAGCAAACTTGCTTTACATTCAAATGTTCATGCACATCTGGTTTCATTGACCCAATTACCATCCCCAACCATTAAAAACTCTCCTCCCCTTTCCTCCCCATGACCACCCCTCCCTGTGCCCTTTTCATCCATTCATTCTGGTCTGTCCAGCTTTCCCTCTATGTGAGTGCTACCCCTTTAGTGTCTCATGGCTGTTTGATCCAAGGGGTGCACCTCCCTAGAGTAGGTGGGTGCATCGACCTGCGGTAGGTGTTGTGTATATGGATCTTTCTACTGTTGGGCTGAGAGCCAATCCATGTAAGTGAGTCCATTTCTAGGTACGAAGTGTTCCACCACTCTCTATCTTACCAGTAATTCTTGTCATTTTTGTGTTTTTGAATTTTGTTCCACATTTCTCCTCCCACTCTATCCAAGATCTCCAAGTTTGGTCCCTTTCTCAGCAGTTGGCATTGGGAGCCAGGCACCATCTAGTACTTCTGGCCTTGGGTCATGGAGGCTGAGGTGATCCTTCATATCTTTGGACAAATTGTTTCCAGTTGCCTTTGTTTTTCTTCACTCTTCTTTGGTCCAGCCAGGAGAAGACCAATAGTTGCATTGTAGATGGGCACTCAAAAGTTTTTAAGACCCCAGTTGGTACTCACCAAAGTTGGTTGTAGATGAAACTTTTTATGAACTATGTGTTTCAGAGGGCCAGAACTGGTAGGGAAGGCTAGGAGGCAGCAGCAAATGGCTTTTTGGAGGGCTGAAACTGGTAGGGAAGGCTGGGAGGTGGCAGAAGATGGTTTTTTGGAGGGCCAGAACTGGTAAGGAGAGCCAGGAAGTGGGAGTGGAGCAATTTGGAACATCTAAGGGAGATGAACTCATCTGTCAGTTTGTCATCCTGTGGTGGCTTGTGTGTTGCTGTGATGCTGGAGGCTGCACCACCAGTGTTTCAAGTGCCAACAGGGTTAGCCATGATGGACAGGTTTCAGCAGAGCTTCCAGCCTAGGATAGACTTGGAAGAAGGAAGAAGCCATCCATTTCTCAAAGAACTGGCCAGTTAAATCCTTATGTATAGTGGTGAAACATTGTTTGATATACTACTGAAAAATAGCCCTGAAACATTATCTGATATAGTCATTGTCAGATGATGAGCCCATCAGGTCAGCAGGCACTCAAAATATGACTAGGAAAGAGCTGTCTCCTTAGAATAGAGCCGATGTTGATGATGTGGATAGAGTAAAGCTTTCAGGACCTCCTTTTGCCAGTGTGGCACAACTTAAGATAAGCAGAAACAGCTGCAAATACCAATTAATAATTGGAGCATGGAATGTATGAAGTATGAATTTAGAAAAATTGGAAGTTGTCAAAAATAAAATGAAATGCATAAAGATAGACATCCTAGGCATAATTGAGCTGAAATGGATTGATTTTGGCCATTTTGACTCAGACAACCATAAGATCTACTGTGCTGGGGATGACAAATTGAAGAGGAATGGTGTGGCATTCATCATCATCACAAAGAATGTTTCAAGATCTATCCTTAAGTACAATGCTGTCAATGACAGGATAATATCCATATGCCTGTGAGGAAGACTAGTTAATATTACTATTATTCAAAATTATGCACCAACCAACAAAGCTAAAGATGGGGAAATTGAAGGTTTTTACCCACTTCTGCATTCTGAAATTGACAGAACATGCAATCAAGATGTGTTAATTATCACTGGTGATTGGAATGCAAAAGTTGGAAACAAGGAAGAATCACCAGTAGTTGGAAAATATGGTCTTGATAATAGAAATGACGCTGGAGATCGCATGTTAGAATTTTGCAAGACCAGTGACTTATTCATTGCAAATACCTTTTCTCAACAACACAAGCAGTGGCTATACATGTGGACTTTGCCAGATGGAGTACACAAGAATCAGAATGACTACATTTGTGGCAAGAGGCAATGGAGAAGCTCAATATCTTCAGCAAAAACAAGGCTAGGAGCTGATTGTGGAAGAGACCATCAACTTCTCATATGCAAGTTCAAGGTGAAGTTGAAAACAATTTATACAACTCTATGAAAGCCAAATTATGGCCTTTATTATATCCCTCCTGAATTTAGAGGCCATCTAAAGAATAGATTTGATGCATTGAACACCAATGACTGAAAACCAGAAGAATTGTGGAATGACATCAAGAACATCATCCATGAAGAAAGCAAAAGGTCATTAAGAAAACATCAAAGGAAGAAAAGACCAAAGTAGATGTCAGAGGAGACTCTGAAACTTGCCCTAGAATGGAAAGTAGCTAAAGCAAATGGAAGAATTAACAGGATAAAAGATCTGAACAAAATATTTCCAAGAGCAGTTCAAGAAGACAAAGTTAATTATTATAATTAAATGTGCCAAAGGTTGGAGTTAGAAAACCAAAAGGGAAGAACACACTTGGCATTTCTCAAGCTGAAAGAACTGAGGGAAAAATTTAAGCCTTGAATTGCAATATCAAAAGATTCCATGGGCAATATGTTGAAAGACACAGGAAACATCAAAAGAAGATGGATGGAATACACAGAATCTCTATACCACAAAGAATTGGTCGATGTTCATCCATTTCAGGAGGTGGCATATGATCAAGAACCAATAGTATTTGCACTGAAGGAATTGGCAAAAACAAATTTCCAGGAATTGATGGAATACCCACTGAGATGTTTCAACAAATGGATGCCCCTTGAAGGCACTCAGTTGGCTATGCCAAGAGATTTGGAATACAGCTACCTGGACAAGTGACTGGAAGAGATCCATATTTGTACCCATTCCAAAGAGAGGTTATTCCACAGAACGTGGAAATTATCAAACAATGCACAAGTAAAATCTTACTGAAGATAATTCAAAAACGATTGCAGCAGTATATTGACAGAGAACTTCCAGAAATGCAAGTTGGATTCAGAAGGTGACGTGGAGTGAGGGATATCATATCTGATGTCAGATGGATCTTGGCTCAAAGCAAAGAATACCAGAAAGATGTTTACGTGGATTTTATTGACTATGCAAAGGGATTCAATTGTGTGGATCATAACAAATTATAGATAACTTTGAGAAGAATGTTAATTCCAGAACACTTAATTGTACTTATGAGGGACCATGCTGGTCACAGACTTTCCATACTGTTCCTCCCTCACCCCACTAGTCTGAGATTTTCCCTTCTCTTCCCTCCTGTTCCTGGTAACTAACAAAGTCAATTTCCTTCCCTGAATAAGCTTTCCTTCACTTTTTACAGTAATGAGGTCATACAATATTTGTCCTTCTGCAAGTGACTTATTTCACTCAGCAAAATGTCCTCCAGGTTCATCCACATTGTGAGATAATTGATGTATTCTTCATTGTTCTTTAATGTAGTATAGTTTTTCATTGTGTGAATGTACCATAGTTTTGTTATCCAATCATCTGTTGATGGGCATTTAGGTCACTTCCATCTCTTTGCTACAGTGAATTGTGCTGCAATGAACATGGATGTGCATATGTCTGCTCGTGTCCTGTCTCTCACCTCTATAGGGTATATTCCTAGTAATGGAATTGCTGTTCAAATGGTATTTCTATTTTCAGTTTTTTAAGGAAACATCATACCATTTTCACAATGGTTTTACCATTTTGCAGTCCCACCAGCAGTGTATGAAAGTTCTAATCTCTCTGCAGCCTCACCATCATTTGTTATTTTCTGTTTTGTTGAACTTTGCCATTACTGCTGGGGTGAGATGATACATCATTGTTGTTTTGATTTGCATCTCCCTAATGGCTAATTATCATGAGCATTTTCTCAAGTGTTTCTTGGGTGCCTGTATATCTTCTTTAGTGAAGTGTCTGTTCATTTCCTTTGCTCATTTTTGAATTGTTTTGTCCTTTTGTGTTGAGGTGTTGAAGTTTTCTATAAGTTTTGGAGATGAGTCCCTTGTCAGATATGTCATAGCCAAATATTTTTTTCCCAATCTGTAGGTTCTCTTTTTATTCTTTTGGAGAAGTCTTTAGATGCACATTAGAATTTATTTATTTTTTAAAGTCCCAGTCACCTAGTTTCTCTTCTGCTGCCTGTCCAGTTTGGGTTATGCTTGATAGTGTATTTATGCCATAAATTAGGGCCCCTACATTTGTCTCTCAAGGAGCTCTGGTAGCATAGTGGCTAAAGCACTTGACTGCTAACCAGAAGCCCGGCAGTTCAAACCCACCAGCCACTCCTCGGAAG
>NW_006922670.1:130577-131715 GCF_000298275.1 Orycteropus afer afer
TTGTAGTTTCTTGCAGTAGTGTTTTGTAGCTTTCTTTGTACAGGTCTTTTGTGTCTGTGGTAAGATTTATTCCTAAGTATTTTATCTCTTTGGTAGCCATTGTAAACGGTACTGTTTTCCTTATTTCCCTCTCAGAGGCCTCTTTGTTGATATAGAGTAATCCAACTGACTTTTGTATGTTGATCTTGTATCCTGCCACTTTGGTGAATACTTCTATTAGTCCTAGTAATTTTTTTTTTTTTTCTGAGTCTCTTGGGTTTTCTATGCATAGGATCATGTCATCTACGAATAGAGATAGCTTCACTTTTTCTTTGCTGATTTGGATGCTTTTTATTTCTTTCATGTCTTCTTACCCTGGCTAGGACTTCTAATACAATGTTGAATAGAAGTGGTGATAGAGGGCATCCTTGTCTGGTTCCCATCTGCAAGGGGAATGCTTTGAGTCTTTGTCCATTAACAATAATGTTTGCTGTTGATTTTGTGTGTTGTTGTTGTTGTTAGGTGCCATCAAGTCATTTCCGACTCATAGCGACCCTATGCACAGCAGAATGAAACACTGCTCAATCCCATGCCAGCTTCATGATCCCTGCTATACTTGAGCCCATCGTTGCAGCCACCATGTCAATCCATCTCGTTGAAGGCCTTCCCCTCTTTTGTGGACCATCTACCTTACCAAGCATGGCATCCTTCTCCAGAGAATGGTCCCTTCTGACAACATGACCAAAGTAAGTTAGATGAAGTCTGGCCATTCTTGTTTCTCAGAAGCATTTTGGCTGCAGCTCCTCCAGGACTTGTCTGTTAGTTCTTTTAGCAGTCCATGGTACTTTCAGCATTCCTCACCAGCAACACAATTCCAAAGCATCAACTCTTCTCCAGTCTTCCTTATTCAATGTCCAGTTTTCACATGCATATGAGGCGATTGAAAATATCATGGTTTGTGTCAGGCGCACCTTAGTCCTCAAGGAGACATTCTTGCTCCTCAGCACTTGAAAGAGTTCCTTTGCAGCTGAACTGCTCAGTGCTACATGTCTTCTAATGTCCTGAATGCTGCTTCCATTGGTGTTGATTGTAGAAAGAAGCAATGTGAATTTTTTGACAACCTCAATCTTTTCTCCATTTATTGTGATGCTGCTTATTG
>NW_006922670.1:133604-134342 GCF_000298275.1 Orycteropus afer afer
TGATTCTTCTTTGTTTCCAACTTTTGTGTTCCAGTTACTAGTGATAATTAATACATCTTGATTACATGTTCAGTCAATTTCAGAGTGCAGAAGTTGATAAAATCTTCAATTTCCTCATCTTTGGCTTTGGTAGTTGGTGCATAAACTTGAATAATAGTCATATTAATGGGTCTTCCTTGTAGGCATATGGATATTATCCTGTCACTGACAGCATTGTACTTCTGGACAGATCTTGAAATATCCTTTGTGCTGATAAATGCAATGCCATTCCTCTTTAAACTGTCATTCCTGGCATAGTAGACCATATATTTGTCTGATTTTAAATGACCAAAACCAGTCCATTTCAGCTCACTAATGTCTAGGATGTCAATCTTTATGCATTCCACTTTATTTTCCTAGATTCATACTTCATGCATTCCATGTTCTGATTATTAATGGATGTTTGCAGCTGTTTCCCCTCTATTTGAGTGGTACCATGTCAGCATATGGAGGTCTCGAAAGCTTTACCTTATCCATATGAGTAAGACTTGTTTTGCTCTGATGATGCAGCTCTTTCCCAGTCCTATTTTGAGAGCCTTGTAACCTATCTGGACTATTCATAAAGTTGTTTGGTAGTGTAACAGACAGTGTTTCTTTGCTACTCATAAGGTTTTTCCTGGCCAATTCTTTGAGAAGTGGTTGGCCTCTTCCTTCTTCCTAGTCTGTCTCAGTCTGCAAGCTGGGCTGATACATGTGTAC
>NW_006922670.1:134637-135949 GCF_000298275.1 Orycteropus afer afer
CTTACCTGGATCTCTGCAGCTGACTCCTCGCTCTGTCCCTGTCCCCAGGCCTTTTCCCCTCCTTTCTTCCATTTTCCCACCTTGATACTTTGGGACATGGCCTGGGTTCCCTCTCCTCACCTGGATGCCTGTGGCTGACTCCTCTTATGCATATGACATAGTGGCTTTGTGTAGTGTCACAATTGTTTTCTACCATCATCAGTGTCTGCTTCCAAAGTTTTTCATCACTGCAACAGAAATCCTGTACCCATGAAGCTGCTTCTTGGTTTTGTGTACATGCCTTTTATTATGTTGAGGATTTTACCTTCTATCCCTATTTTGCTGAGAGTTTAGAACAGGTATGGGTGTTAGATTTTTCAAATGCCTTTTCTGTATTGATTGATATGATCATGTAGTTCTTTTGTTTTGTTTTGTTTATGTGGTGGATTACTTTAATTGTTTTTCTAATGTTGAACCATCTTTGCACACCTGCTATGAAACCCGCTTGGTCATGACGTATTATTTTTTTTGATATGTTGTTGGATTCTGTTGGCTAGGATTTTGTTGCGTCTATATTCATGAGGGATATGGATCTGTAGTTTTCCTTTTTAGTAGTGTATTTCCTTGGTTTGGGTATCAGTGTTATGCTTGCTTCATAGAATGAATTTGGGAGTATTCCATCTTTTTGTATGTTCTCGAGTAGTTTCAGTGTTATGTGTCAACTCTTCCCTGAATGCTTGGTAGAATTCTCCAATGAAGCCCTTTTTTGTGTGTGTGGAATTTTATTTTAAAATGATCTGTTCAATATCTTCTTTTGTTATGGGTGTGTTCAAGTATTCTATATCTGACTTGGATAATTTAGGTAGGTCTTGTGTTTCTAGAAACTTGTCCATCTCTTCTAAGTTCTCAAATCTGTTGGAGTACAGTTCTTCATAATATTCTATTACTATATTTTTTATTTCAGTTGTGATATCACCCTTTTCATTTATTATTCTATTTATTTGCATCTTTTCTTTCTTTTCCTTTGTTAGATTTGCCAAGGGTTTGTCGATTTTGTTAATTTTTTTGAAGAACCAGCTTCTTGTTTTGTTGATTTTCTATATTATTTTTCTTTTTCATTTATTTCTGCTCTGACCCTTATTATTTCCTTACTTCTGGGTACTGTAGGTTTCTTTTGTTGCTCTTTTTCTAATTGTTGTTTTTGTTGCATTAAGTGTTGGTTTTGATTATTTCCTCTTTTTTGATGTGTGCATTTATTGCTATAAATTCACTTCTGAGTACTGCTTTCACTGTGTCACAAAGGTTTTGGTAAGCTGTATTGTCATTCTCATTT
>NW_006922670.1:139516-140667 GCF_000298275.1 Orycteropus afer afer
AATTTTGTAGCAATTTGATCTGAGAAGATGCTTGTAGTATTTCACTGTTTTTTAATTTATTGAGGCTTTTTTTGTGTCCTAATATATGATCTATCCTGAAGAATGATCCACGTGCACTGGAGAATGTCTATCATGTTTTTCTTGGGCGGAGTGCTCTGTATATGTCTATGAGATCAAGTTGATTGATTATGTCGTTGAGTTAATCTGTATCTTAGTTGAGTTTTTTTTCCCAGTTGTTCTGTATTCCTTGAAAGTGGTATGTTAAAGTCTCCTACTACTATTGTAAAGTTGTCTATTTTTCCTTTCAATTCAGTTAATATTTCCTTTATATATTTTGGAGCTTTTTCGTTGGGTACATAGATATTTATTATGGTAATGTCTTCTTGGTTAATTGACCCTTTTAACACCATATAGTGTCCTTCTTTGACCCTTATGCTGTTTTTCACCTTGAAGTCTATTTTCTTAGAAATTAATATTGCCATTCATGATCTTTTTTGGTTGCCATTAGCTTGGAATCTCTTTTTTCCATCCCTTGATTTTTAATTCATTTTTATCTTTGTGTATAGCATGGGTCTCTTATAGGCAGCATATCAATGGGTCTTTTTTTCTTATCCCATCTGTCACTCTCTTTCTCTTGACTGGAACATTTAGTCCATTCACATTGAGTGTAATTAGTGATAGGTATGAATTTATTGCTGTCAATCTATTGTGGTTTTTTGTTGTTGTTGCTGTTCTGTTGTTGGTGAATTTCTTTTTCCATCTATTTTTTTGTGCTGAGTTCATTTTGTTATGACATGTTTTTCCTCTTTTCTTCATTATTGTTTATTTTGTGCTTACTAAGCCCTTATATTTTTCTGTTTCTGAGTTTACTTAGAAGGATTGTTAATTATTTTTGTGGTTACACTGAAGTAAATTCTTATCTCCCTAATTTTGGAACAGTCAGTTCTATAAAGATATTGTCCTGTCTTCCTTTCCATTTGGAAGTTTTGTAATTAAAATTTTATTCCCTCTATTTATTTTGTTGCTGGTATCATCAGCAGATTGACTCCTTTATTTCTTTACGCACTTTTCATATGAGCTTATTTTGAGAATCTTTTTCTAGTTTGGTTTCTAGGTGGTCGTGTCAAGTATCGATTTTAATTTGTTGTTCT
>NW_006922670.1:142112-146831 GCF_000298275.1 Orycteropus afer afer
GATTCAATCTGTACTGTAAAAGGTTTCCAGGAGATGGGCCCAAACCCACTGCCTTGTACCCACTCCAGGGCTCTGCCAACTCAGAGGGCACTTCTCCCTTTCTCCCACTCCACTCTGGACTCCACAGTGGCCCAAGCCATGGGAGGGGGGTGTCCCTATCCATTTGCCTATAAGATCTTCGCTTCCCCTCAAAGTCCTAGCTCACCTTGTGAGGCTATTCTGAGTCCCCAGTACTGTGTTTTCTTTTTCCTGCCTCCTTCTCTACACTACCTGTTCCTCAAGGTATTTTGTCTCTGTCTCTGCCAGCTGGGTGAGCCTACCTTTTTTTCCCCAGTCATTTACTTTGCTCTCTTTCTTTGCCTTCACTGGATCTAATATTATATCTTCTCCTTAGCTGCTCATAACTCCAGTATGTTTATTGTATCTACTTATCTAGTTGTTCTGGATTTCAGATGGAAGAGGGAGTGATTGTGGGTATTATCTGTATGACGCCATCTTCACAGCTCTCTCTGATTTCTAATTATTTATTTTGTCATTTTATTCTTGTATGGTTTTTCTAACTCTGCCTGGTCCTGCACTATCATCACAAATCTTGCTACATTTGAACTCTTTGTCACAGCCACTATGTCAATTGATCTCACTGAGGATCTTCCCCTTTTTTGTTTACCTTTTACTATACCAAGTATAATATCTTTCTCCAGGGAATGGTCCCTTCTGACAACATGACAAAAGTAGGTGGAACGAAGTAAGCCCTTCTCACTTCCAAAGAACATTCTGGCTGCACTTCTTCCAGGACTGATTTGTTCATTCTTCTGGCAGTCAGTAGTATTTTCAGTATTCTTTACCAACACCACAATTCAAAGACATCAACTCTTCTTTGGTATTCCATATTCATTGTCCAGCTTTCACATGCATATGAGTGATTGAGAATACTATGGCTTGTGTTAGGCTCACTAGTTTTTCAAAGTGACCTCTTTGCTCCTTAACACCTTATATAAGTCTTTTGTAGCAGATTTGCCCACTGCAATACAATGTCTGATTTTTTTATTTATTCATTTTTAAATTATGATTTGCGTGAAAGTTTACAGAGAAAATTCATTTTCCATACAATAGGTCATACACATTTTGCTTCATGACATTGACTGCAATCCCCATAATGTAACAGCTTTTTTTCCACTTCCTCCCTGTGGTTAGCTTTTCCATTTGTTCTTCTTTCCTTTGGATTCATGCCCTCTGAGCTAGCTCCCTGTGCAAATTCTGCCCTTCTGGTTCCCTATAGTTGATCTAATGAGTGTACCTTCCTGACTCACCTTATATGCTTCTTTGTAGTTTAGTTAGAAGCCAGGTGAGTTAGTTCAATTCCAGGCCTGAAGGATGACTGTTGTTATTGCTGTTATATGCCGTGGAGTCAGATCCGACTCATAGCAACCCCTTCTTGGGTTTCTGAGGCAGTATCACTACAGAAGTAGATTGCCCAACCTTCTTTCTGAGTAGTGGCTGGTGGGTTTGAACCACCAGGCTTCTGGTTAGCAGTCAAGTATGTTAGGCACTATGCTACCATAGCTCCTGAAGGGTGACTTGGGGCCATAATCTCAGGGGTTTCACCATTTCTATCAGACCAGTAATCTTAGTCTTTTTTTTTTTATGATTTTGAATTTTGTTCCACATTTTCTTGCACTCTATCCAGAATCCCCTACACTGATCCCTTTCCAAGTGTTTGACAGTGGTAGCCAGGCACAATCTAGTTCTTCTGGTCTCAGAGTCATGTAGACTGAGGTTTCCATTGTTCACTAGTCCCTTGGACTAATTGTTTCCATGCATCTTTGTTTTTCTTCATTGTTCTTTGATCCAGATGAGGAGACACCAATTGTTGCATCTTAGATGGCCAATTGCAAGTTTTTAAGATTCCAATCTCTACTCACCAAGGTAGGATGTAGAACAATGTGTTTGTGTACTATGTTATGGCAATTGAGCTTGATGCCTCCACGTCCATGGTTCGGAGGCCATGGCACAACAACTTGTGCCCTCAGGGTAGTTGTCTATGGCTAAAATGTTATCATAACTTTGCCTTCTCTTAAGTCTACATGGACATTCTTAAAGCATATACAAAAACATACATAGACATGTAATCTGCCAAATTTATACATAACCATGGATGTATTCCCTTTTGCCTAGATATATTTGATCATTTAGCTTGTCTACCTATGTATCCACCTGGAGATTAATGTTTGTTACTACTGACAATGAAGTATTGTGTATGTAATAGTGTTTATCTTTGCTGTCTCTTGTGTACCTCTTTGTGTCTTCCTTTTCTTTAGTGTTATTGTGTTGGTCATTTACTTTTGGTATATTATTGCCTTTCTCTTCACACAAATCAATACTTGTCTCTTATTAGCAATGTTCCCTCCCCTCTTCTCTCATCCCTGGTAACAAAGAGAAAAGTTTCCTTCCATATGTAAACCTTTCCTTGACTTTTTACAATAGTGAATTAATTCAATATTTGTCCTTCTGTGATTGACTCAGCATAATGTCCTCCAAGTTCATCCATATTATGTTGTGTCTTGTGAATTCTACATTCTTGTAAAGGAGAATGTTGCATAGTATACTATTATGTGTATGTATCATAGTTTGGTTATCCATTCTTAAGTTGATGGGCACTTAGGTTATTTCCATCTCTTTGCTATTGTGAATAGGGCTGTGATTTACATGGGTGTGCCTATATCTACTCATGTCCTGGTTCACTTCTTTAGGATATATACCTAGTAATGAGATTGTGGGATCAAATGGTATTTCTATTTCCAACTTGTTAAGGAATCACCATACCATTTTCCACAGTATTTGTATCATTTTACAGTCCCTCCAGCAATGTACTAGAACTCCAATCTCTCCACACCCTCACCAACATTTGTTATTTTCTGCCTTGTTGAATTGTGCTATTAATGCTTGGGTGAGATGATATCTCATTGCTGTTCTGCATCTCTTTAGTGGCTAATTATTGTGAGCATTCACTCATGTGTTTATTGGCTACGTGGATATCTTTAGCGAAGTGGCTGTTCATGTCCTTTGGCCAATTTTGAATTGGTCTTTTTGATGTCTTTTTTTGATGTCTTTTTGATGTCAAGGTGTTGGAGTTTTCTATAAATCTTAGAGATAAGTCCTTTGTCAGACATGTCATTTCAGAATTTTTTTCCCCAATCTGTAGGTTCTCTTTTTACTCTTTTAGAGAAGTCTTTTGATCCACATAAGAATTTAATTTTCAGAAAGACCCAATCATCTAGTTTATCTTCTGCTGTTTGTGCATTTTTACTTATGTTTGCTAGTCTATTAATGCTATATATTGTTGTTGTTATGTGCCGTCGAGTTGGACCTGACTCATAGCAACCTCTCCTTGGGTTGCTGAGGCAGTATCACTATGGAAGTAGATTGCCCAACCTTCCTTCTAAGGAGTGGTTGGTGGATTTGAACCTCCAGCCTTCTGATTAGCAGTCAAGTGCCTTAAGCACTATGCTACCAGAGCTCCTATGCTATATAGTAGGAACTTTTAATTTTCTCCTATTTTTTCTTTGTTAAATTTGAAGTTTTTTTTTGTGCATGGTGTGAGGTATGGATCTTGTTTCATTTTACTGCAAATGGATATCCAATTTTGGCAGCATCATTTGTTAAAGAGACTATTTCTTCCCCATATAAAAATACAGAAGATTAATATTAAGATTTCAGAAACGGATAATACATTAAAATGGCAAAAAAAAAAAAAAAAAAAGTAGAATTGAATCAATGGAAGAAAGAATTAGTGAGATTGAAGACAAATCTCTTAATACTAATGTGTTAAAGGATCAATCAGAAAAAAGATCAAAACAAAAACAAGAAATCCTAAGATTCATCTGAGATACAATCAAGTGGAATAAATTACATGTGATAGGAATTACAGAACAAGAAGAGACAAATAAAACCACAGAGAAAATTGTCAAAGATCTGTTGGAAGGGAACTTCCCTAATACGATGAAAGATAAGAAGATACCCATTCAAGAAGTTTTCATTTATTTTGTTTGTTCCTGTATTGTTTTCCTAAATTGTCCTAGAATTTTGCTGCTGTTTTCCTTAATTTTATCAGTATTTTCCTTGATCTGTCTCTCAATCTGTTGAAGGTACCTAAATATAATTCTTTTGAATTATGTATAATGTATTTCCAATGCAGCTTCTTCTTCACGCAAGTTTTCTGGTTCTGTATCCTAGTCCCTTGTTTGTAATACTTTGTTGCTTCATTGTGGGAACTAAGATGGTCAGTTGTCTCTGAGATATTGTGATGTCATTGTATTTGTATTTAATTTGATTGGATGTTGGTGTGATCTCCTATGAACCAAACTCACTGCCATTGAGTCAATTTCAGCTCATAGTGATTCCCATTGTTTTTCCAAGATTGTAAATCTTTATGGACACAGGTTGCTTCATCTTTCTTCTGCACAGTGGTTGGTGGGTTTGAACCACTGACTTTTTAGTTAGCAGCCAAATGCCTTAACCACTACACCACCAGAGCTTGTGATTCCCCTAGTTTTTTTCCCTTTATTTTGTTTTGATATATCTGGGTGAGCATGGTTGTTGTGCTACTCTGTTCACTGCTTTGGATGCACATAGACTCTCACCACCCTTCACTTGGTGGTTGTGATGGAGGATGATAAGAATGTTTGCACAGAAATCTATTAGCTTTTTCTGCAGAGCAAT
>NW_006922670.1:147000-148538 GCF_000298275.1 Orycteropus afer afer
GAAAAAAGAAGAAAAAAACCACAGAATCTTGTTCTTTTGTTGTTAGATGTCATTGAGTCAGCTCTGACTCATAGAGACCCTATGTACAACAGAATGAAATGCTGCCCAGTCTTGTGCCAGCTTCACAATCTTTGCTATATGTGAGCCAATCATTGCAGCCAAGGTGTCAATTCATCTTGTTGAGGGCCTTCCCCTTTTTTGTTGACTCTTCACTTTACCAAGCATGATATCCTTCTCCAGGGAATGGCCCCTTCAGACAACATGACTAAAATAGGTGAGACAAAGTCTGGCCATTTTCACTTCCAAGGAGCATTCTGACTGCACTTCTTCTAAGGCAGAAGTTAGTTCTTCTGGCAGCCTATGGTACTTTTAGTATTCTTCACAAACACAATAAGTGAAAAGTATCAACTCTTCTTCAGTCTTCCTTATTCATTTTCCAGCTTTCACATTCATATGAGGCAATTGAAAATACCATGGCTTGGGTTAGGTGCATCTTAGTCTTCAAAGAGATATCTTTGTTCTTCAGCACTGTAAAGAGGTCTTTTGCAGCTCATTTGCCCAGTGCAATATGTCATCTGATTTCTTGACTGCTGCTTTCATTGGTGTTGATTGTGAAACCAAGTAATATGAAATCCTTGAAAACATCTATCTTTTTTTCCATTTATCATGATGCTGTTTTATCGGTCCAGTTGTCAGGATTTTCATTTTCTTTATGTTGAAGTGTAATCCATGCTGCAGACTGTAGTTAATCTTCATCAATAAGTACTTCAAGTCATCTTCACTTTCAGCAAAGTTTTGTTGTCAGCATATCCCGGGTTGTTAATGAGTCTTCCTCCAATCCTGATGCCAGATTCTTCTTCATATGGTCCAGCTTTTTGGATTATTTGCTCAGCATACATATTGAATAAGTATGGTGGAAGGATACAACCCTGACATATTCCCTTCCTGATTTTAAACCATGCAGTATCCCCCTGTTCTATTCAAATGACAATCTCCTGGTCTCTGTACAGATTCCTCATGAGCACAATTAAGTGTTCTGGAATTCCTATTTTTCTCAATGTTATTCATAATTTGTTATTATCCACACAGTCAAATGCTTTTTTCACAGTCAATAAAGTACAAGTTAACATCTCTCTGGTATTCTTTGCTTTCAGCCAGGATCCATCAGACATCAGCAATGACATCCCTCATTCTATGTCCTCTTCTGAATCCATCTTGCATTTCTGGAAGTTCTCTGTCAATATACTGTTATAATCCTTTTTGAATTATCTTTAGCAAGATTTTACTTGCATGTGATATTAATTATATTGTTCGATAATTTCCACATTCTGTAGGATCACCTTTCTTTGGAATGGGTACAAATGTGGATCTCTACCAGTCACTTGGCCAGGTAGCTGTCTTCCAAATTTCTTGGCATAGATGAGTAAGTACCCCCAACGCAGCATCCATTTGTTGAAACATGTCAATGAGTATTCCGTCAATTCCTGGAGCCTTGTTCTTCACCAATTCCTTCAGTGCAGCTTTAACTTCTTCATTCA
>NW_006922670.1:155796-157730 GCF_000298275.1 Orycteropus afer afer
ACTGGTACACCATCTGATCTGCAGCCTATATGACTGTGAGACCAGAAGAACTAGATGGTGCCCGGTTATCACTGTCATCCACTTGAAAGGGGATCTATGTAGGAAATCCTTGATAGAGGGGGAGAACAATGTGGAACAAAACTCAAAATCATTTGGAGGAAAAAAAATGGGGTAGGGGACCAAGTTTGCTGGTCCGATAGAGCCTGGTGGAACCACTGAGACTATGGCCCCTAGCTGCCCTTCAGGTCTGGAATTGAACCAACACCTGTGGTTTCCTTCTGGGCAGAGGACAGGCATATGAGTTGAACATTCACCTCGGGTAGATACACTCCTTGGAGAGAACAATTATGGAAGAAAGAAGAGCTGCTTATGCACAGGGAGACAGCTCAGGGGGCAGGAGTGCATGGAGCGATGGACACAAGGAAGAGGTAACTATGGGGAGGAAGTGGGAAGGGAGCCATTGCATTGTGGTAAACTGTGGTCAATGTCATGAGACAAAGTGTATATGAACTACTGTGTGGAAAGTAAATTTCGTCTGTAAACTTTCACCCAAATCACAATGGAAAAAAAAAACAACAACAACAGTGTGGTATTAGTACAATGATAGACAGTAGACCAATGGAGCAGAATGGAAAACCCAGAAATAGACCCATCCATCTACGGAAAGCTGATCTTTGACAAAGGACCAAAACCATTAAATGTTAATGTTAAACCCATTTAACAAATGGTGTTTGTGGAACTGTAAAATGATACATCCACTGTGGAACCTGGGGAAGGATGTTATGCTTGGTAAGGTGGAGGGTCTGTGAAAGAGGGGAAGGCCCTCAATGAGATGGATTGACATAGTGGCTGTGATGATGGTCTCAAGTATAGGAAGGACCATGGAGCTGGTGCAGGACCAGGCGGTGTTTTATTCTCCTATGCATAGGGTCGCTATGAGTTGGACATGACTTGATGACACCTAACAACAACAATAACAACACTGTGATAATTGCATGGAGAATCCTTAAAAATTTGAAAATAGAAATACTATTTGAGGGACTTCCAGTAAGATGGTGGAATAGGCAGACAAGCTACAGAGACCCCTTCAACAAAGAAAAGAGAAACCAATTGACAGGCCTATAGAAGATAATCCTAGAGCCCTCAGCTTTGAAAAGAAGTATACAGAAGTGGATCAGGCACCAATTAGTAGAAAATCCTGAATGAAAACAGTGAGTAGTGAGACAGACCAAGCTACAGACTGTCAACTATTTTGATGGCAACAAAAGCTTGAATATTTCCAAATGGTGTTGGGACCTGAGAATTGAGCTAAAAATCAGTCCTGTTTGCCAGGGGCTGAAGGGATGACTGCACTGGTGGCCTATGACTAAGAAGGGAAACAACAAGAAGGGAGTCAACCAGAGCTGTGGATGTTCGGTTGACTGAAGGGAGCATCCATTTTGAATGTTTACACATGGTGGCCATTTTGGATATTTAAAGTGACTGAGGGGGCAGCCATTTTGAATGTTTAAAAGTGGCAGCCATTTTAGGTATTTAAAGTGACAGCATTCACATTCAGACCTACGAATAGGCTCCATTTGACAAAGACAGCAGGGACATATAGGAGACTAACAATGGGAAAGGAGACAGGTGGTGAGGGTATAAGTGCTGCCAACTAGTGAATAGAAGAGCACAGTACCTTGCTTACATAGATAACATCCAAAGAAAACAAAAATCATGGGCAAGTCACTCCAACATATAATCATCAATTAAATATATCAAAAACATCACAATGTCTCAGAGACAATAGAGTATCACAGTCCACACAAAGGAGCAAGATAAAGCAGGAGAAACAAGGGATCAGGATACAGAACCAGAACACATCTCTAGGGAAGAAGAAGCACTGAAATTCCCTGATAAGGAATTCAAAAGAATTATATTTAGGTACCATCAAT
>NW_006922670.1:157830-160773 GCF_000298275.1 Orycteropus afer afer
ATAAATTCTATAGATGGTCTCTAAATTCAGGTGGGATGTAATCAAGGTCATATTTTGGTCTAGTGGACTTGGTTTAATTATTTCTGCTTCAACTTGAACTAGTAACAGGATCAGCTACCCTATTCCCCATATGAGCAGTTGATGGTCTGTTCCACAATCAGTTACTGGCCTTTTTTTGGCTGAAAATATTGAGCTTCTCCATCACCTCTTTCCACAGATGTAGTTGATCTGATTCCCATGTACTCCCTCTGGAGAAGTCTATTTGTATACCCACTGTTTATGTTGTTGCAAAAAGGTATTTTTAATGAATAAGTTGTTGACCTTGGAAAATTTTGTCCTGTGATCTCCAGCAGCATTTCTATCACCCAGGCAATATTTTCTAACTATTGGTGATTCTTTTTTGTTTCCAAATTTAGCCTTCCAAACACCAGTACTTATCAACACATCTGGGTTGCATATTTGGTCACTTTCAGAATGCAGAAGTTGGTAAAAATCTTCAATTTCCTCATCTTTGGCTTTGATGATTGATACATAAATTTGAATTTGGTAGTATTAACTTGTCTTCCTTCCAGGAATATGAATATTATACTATCACCGACAGCACTGTACTTCAAGATAGATCTTGAAGCATTCTTTGTGATGATGAATGCCACACCATTCCTCTTCAGTTTGTTATTCTTGACATAGTAGATCATGGCAGTAACCATGGAAACTTGGAAAGTGGGAACTCACTACTGGCTCCTTTTTTTTATTATACTTTTTTTCCCCCTTCTCCCCTGCCTCACCCAATTGAAGAACCACATTAAGCCACCACAACATCTGCTAATCCCAAAGCTAAATCCCCTTCATGATGAACAGAGATTTGCATCCACATTCCACACAATGATTCCATCAGCACAAAGAAAACTGCAGAGCAACCCAACACACCTGAATTAATAACCAAAAAAATAAAATACACCAGCTCGACCCTTGCAAAAATATTTAAATATAAAACCAATGCAAAACAAATCAATACATAAGTAACAGTTAAAGACAACAACTTGAAAATGTCTAGGAAACAATAGACAACCTCAAATCAAACAAATAAACAAAATAACAGGATAAGACAATAGAAATAAAAACCCATACAAAAATCTCATTAAGCATGGAGGAAGAGGAGGCAATAGAATTATCTGAGAAGGAATTTAGAATTTATGTTTTAGAACTCCACAAGAGCTTAAGAAAACTTCAAACAGGAATAAAGACAATACAGAGAGTAACCTAGAAGAATGCAGGAAAACCATTCAAGAACAATATAACAAGATTAATACACAATCAGAACTCATACAAAAACAGCAGTCAGAAATCTGGAAAATGAACACTAAAATTACAGAATTACACGACACAGTGAAGGACAGAAGAACAGGCTAGAACTGGCTGAAGAACCCATTTCCCAACTAGAAGATAAATCTTGAACACCAGCCTGTATGAAAAAAAAAAAAAATCAGAACAAAGATTTAAGAGAAATGAAGAGAACTGAAGGATTATATGGGATGACATGAAAGGAAACAACATACACCTCATTGGAGTACCAGAACAAGAATGGGGGGAAAAAAAACCTGAAAAAACTGTGGAAGAATTGCTAACAGAAAATTTTCCCCATAGCATGAAGGAAGAAAATATATTTTTCCAAGAAGTTCAACAAACCCCATACAGGATAGATCCCAAGAAAAAGTCACCAAGAAAAAGTCATCATAATCAAACTCTCCAAAAAAGAAAAAAAGACAAAGAAAGTATCTTGTGAGCAGCCCAGGAAAAAAAGAAATATCAGCTACAATGGACAAATAATCAGATTCAGGTCTGATTACTCAGCAGAAACCATGCAGGCAAGAAGGCAATGCGATGGCATATATAAAACACTGAAGGAAAAGAACTTCTAACCAAGAATTCTATATCCAGCCAATTGTCTTTCAAATATGAGGGTGAAAACAAGACATTCTCAAACAGAAATTAAGGGATTTTATGGAAACGAGACCAAGCCTAAAAAAATGCCAAAGGAAGTGCTTCCAATAGAGAACCCACAACAGAAAACAACAAAATAAAATCAGGACACATGACATCAACACTAAAACCAAATCAGAAATAAATGCTCAAAATAAACTCATTAATATTTTACACAAAGAAACAAGGGAGTCAATCTGCACAAGACACTGAAAACAAAGCAATTAGAGGGAATACAAGTTCTAGGTACAAAACTTCAAATGGAGAAGGAAAGAGGACAATGTCCTTATAGAACAGACTGTTCCAAAATTATACAGACAAGGATTCACTCCAAGGTAACCACAGAGAAACTTAAAAATCTCCCCAAGCAAACCCAGAAAGAAGGAAACATATGGGCTCAGTAAGCACAAAATGAACAATAAAGAAGAAAAGAGAGGAAACACTCGAAAAATAATGAACTCAGCACAGAAGATTATTTGGATCAAGAAAATCTCCAAAAACACGACAAAAAACACACAATAGAATGACAGCAATCAATTCATATTTATCACTAATTACACTCAATGTGAATGGACTAAATTCACCAGTAAAGAGAAAGAGAGTGACAGACTGGATAACAAAAGATGACCTATCAATATGCTGCATACAAGAGACCCACCTTACACACAGAGATAAAAATAAATTAAAAGTTAAGGGGTGGAAAAAATATACCAAGCCAATGGTAACCAAAAAAGAGCAGGAGTGGCAATATTAATTTCTGATAAAATAGATTTCAAGGTGAAAAATAGCATAAGGGACAAAGAAGGATACTATATGATGCTGAAAGGGTCAATTGACCAAGAAGACATTACCATAATAAATATCTATGTACCCAATGAAAGTGTTCCAAAATATGTGAAGCAAATATTTATTGAATTGAAAGAGAAAATAGACAACTCTACAATAATAGTAGGAGACTTTAAC
>NW_006922670.1:161334-162070 GCF_000298275.1 Orycteropus afer afer
CAGTTAACAGAGATCTAAATACAACAATGCCATGATGCCTCAAAGACAACAGACCATCACAGACCACACAAAGAAGCAGGATAAACTGGTAGAAACAAGGGAGAAAGATAAAGACCCAGAATACATCCTTGAGGAAGAAGCAGCATTGTAGCTATTTCATAAGGAATTCAAAAGAATTATCTTTAGGTATCTTCAAAGGATTGAGAGACACACACTTAGCACTTTTCTGCACCATTAAAATGAGAGTTATTTTCCACTTTCTTAGGGGCAGTGTATGATAGTTAATCAGATTTAAAGACTGTATGGTTAGTTTTATATGGTTAATTTTATGATTCACATAGTGAAGGCAGTAATATATAGTCTATTGAGTTCCAGAAGGAAGAAATAAAGACTTAAGGTTTCTAGAAAATAGGGGTAAACAAACATTTCCCATTTGTTGTCCTGGGAATTGTATTCTGGAACTTATGATTGAATAAAAGTATAAAATTAGTTTCTAGGGACGCTTAAAAAAAAAAAAAAAGGATTGGGAGACAGACCAAAGAAAACACAGAAAAACCCTTAGAAGAATTTTCGAAGAAAATACAAGAACAAAATGACAAAATAAATGAAAAATGAGAAATGATTCTAAATCCACAGATAGAAATCCAGAAGATTAATACTAAATTGTCAGAATAGATAACACATTGGAAAGGCAAAGGAGTAGAACTGATGCAATGGAAGACAGAATTAATGAGAT
>NW_006922670.1:162170-163602 GCF_000298275.1 Orycteropus afer afer
AAGAGAAAATAGACAACTCTACAATAATAGTAGGAGACTTTAACACACCACTTTCAAAGAGGGACAGATCAACTAGAAAAAAAACTCAACAAAGATACAAAAGAACTCAACAACACAATCAACCAAATCGATCTCATAGACATATACAGAGCATTCCAACCAACAAAAGCACAAGTCATGTTCTTCTCCAGTGCACATGGATGCTTCTCCAGAATAGATCGTATTTTAGGACCTAAAACAAGCCTCAATAAATTAAAAAAAAACATTGAAATACTACAAAGCATCTTCTCAGACCACAATGCTATAAAGTTAGAAATCAACAGGAAGATCAAAGAAAAAATATCAAACATGTGGAAGCTGAATAATGCACTGCTCAAAAACTACTGGGTAATAGAAGAAATAAAGTGTGAAATTAAATATAAATCCTAGAAACAAGAATGAAGATACATCATACCAAAACCTATGAGACATAGCAAAAGCAGTACTCAGAAATCAATTTATAACAATAAATGCATACATCAAAAAAGAGGAAAGAAACAAAATCAATGCTCTAACTCAACACTCCAAGAATTAGAAAAAGAAAAACAAAAGAAACCTACAATATACAGAAGTAAGGAAATAAAGATCAGAGCAGAAATAAATGAAACAAAAAACAAACAAACAAAAAAATAAAGAAAATCAACCAAACAGGAAACTGGTTCTTCGAAAAGATTAACAAAATTAACAAACCACTGGCAAATCTAACAAAAGGAAAGAAAGGGAAGATGCAAATAACAAGAATAATAAATGAAAAGGGTGTCATCCCAATGGAACCAACTGAAATAAAAAAGATGTTGACAGAATATTGAAGAACTGTTCTCCAACAGATTTGAGAACCTAGAAAAGATGGACAAGTTTCTAGAAACACAAGACCTATCTAAACTATCCCAGTTGGAGATAGTATACTTGAACAGACCTATAACAAAGAAGAAATAGAAGAGGTCATAAATAAACTTCCCACAAGAAAAATCCTGGCCCCGATGGCTTCACTGGAGAATGTTTCCAAACATTCAGGGAAGAGTTGACACTTATACTACTCAAGCTATTCCAGAACATAGAAAAAGTCGGAATACTTTCAAACATATTTTATGAAGCAAGCATAACACTGATACCAAAACCAGTGAAACCAAAAAACCAAACTCACTGCCATCAAGTCAGATCCAACTCATAGCGACCCCTCTTTGGGTTTCTGAGGTGGTATCACTGTGGAAGTAGATTGACCAACCTTCCTTCTGAGGAGTGGCTGGTGGGTTTGAACTGCCAGCCTTCTGATTAGCAGTCAAATGCCTTAGGTACTACACCAGCATAGCTCCCCAAAACCAGGGAAAGACACCACTGAAAAGGAAAACTACAGACCAATATCCCTCATGAATATAGATGCAAAAATCTTCAA
>NW_006922670.1:164248-164909 GCF_000298275.1 Orycteropus afer afer
GGATACAAGGTCAACGTATAAAAATCAGTTGGATTCCTCTACACCAACAAAGAGGCCTCTGAAAAAGAAATAAGGCAAACAATACCATTTATAATGTTGTTGTTGTTGTTGTTATGTGACGTCAAGGTGTCTCCAACTCATAGTGACCCCTCCTTGGGTTTCTAAGGTGGTATCACTACAGAAGTAGATCACCCAATCTTCCTTCCGAGGAGTGGCTGGTGTGTATGAACCACCAACCTTCTGGGTAGCAGTCAAGTGCCTTAGGCACTACGCCACCAGAGCTCCATTTACAATTGCTGCCAAAAAGATAAAATATCTAGGAATAAATCTTACCAGAGACACAAAAGACATATACAAAGAAAACTATAAAATACTACTACAAGATAGGAAGACTGAATACTGTGAAAGTGTCGATACTACCCAAAGCAATATACACATTTAATGCAATCCCAATCAAGATAAGAACAACATTTATTAATGATATGGAAAAAACAACCACTAACTTCATATGGAAAGGAAAGAGACCTCGGATATGCAGAGCACTACTGAAGAAGAACAAAAGTGGGAGGTATCTCACTCCCGAATCTCCAAACCTACTATACAGCCACAGTGTCAAAACAGTGTGGTATTCAATATGGCAGCATTGAGGATGAGAAAGACA
>NW_006922670.1:179273-180282 GCF_000298275.1 Orycteropus afer afer
TTGTGGTAAAGTGTGGTCAATATCATGAGACAAAGTGTATGTGAACTGCTGTATGGAAAGTGAATTCGCTCTGTAAATCTTCACCCAAATCGCAATTAAAAAAAAAAAAAAAAAGACTAAGCTCTCATTCCTCAGCAGAAATTGTGCAGGCGAGAAGACAATGAGATGGTGTATATAAAACCCTGAAAGAAAAAAAGTGCAACCAAGAATTATATACCCAGCAACTTTCCCTCAAATATGATGGTGCAATTAGGACATTTTCAGATAAGCAGAAAATAAGGTAATTTTTTAAAATCACATCTACCTTACAAGAAATGCTAAAGGGAGTGCTTTGGGCAGAGAACCAACAACAGCAAACAACAACCAACCATTAACACACATGACACAACCCAGAAACCAACCTAGTTACGGAAGTATCCAAAGTAAATAAGCCTACAAGATTGTAAACAGGGAAGAGACATCAATTGACAATTGAGGACAACTACAAACTGAAAAGATGGAAAAAAAAATTGTGTAGTTACAGAAACTCTAAATGGTAGGAAAATCAAGACAGTTGCAAGATAGAACAGACTGTTCTAAATTTGGGAAGAAAAGTATAAATCACAGGGTAACCTCAAAGAAAAATGATAAACCTTCACATCAAAATAAAAAAGACCAGCACAAATATTTAGCAAGTACTAAAAAATAGCAATGAAGAAAGTGATAATACGATTCATGAACAAAACTAACTCAGCACAGGAAATTATATGGACAAAGAAATCAGCAACACCATGAAAAAGCATAACAAAAGAATACTAAGAAATTCATACTGGTTGATAATTACACTGCCAGAAGAGTAAAAAGAGAACCTACAGATTGGAAAACAAGGTTCTGCAACAACGTATCTAACAAGGCACTTACCTCTAAAATTTATAGAAAACTGCAGCACCTCAACAACAAAAGGATAAACAATTCAATTAAAAAATGAGCAGAAGACATGAATAGACACTTCACCAAAGAGGATATTCAG
>NW_006922670.1:180586-182008 GCF_000298275.1 Orycteropus afer afer
GAGGATGTGGAGAGATTGGGACTATCGTACACTGCTGGTGGGACTGTAAAATGATACAACTACTTTGGAAAACAGTATGGCAATTCCTTAAACAGCTGGAATTAGAAATATCATTTGATCCAGCAATCCCATTATTAGGCATACATCCTAATGAGTGACAGTCAGGAAAAGAACAGATATATACACACCCATGTTCATCGCAACTCGATTTACAATGGCAAAAAGATGGAAACAATCTACATGCCCATCATCAGAGGAATGGATAACCAAACTATGGTATGTACACACAATGGAATAGTATCAACAATAAAGAATAATGTAGAATCTAAAATTTACTCCATAACGTGCAGGATGGCAATTTAAAAAGGGCAGAAGGGGCAATATTAATTACTGATGAAATAGACATTGAGGTAAAAACAAGCAAAAGAGACAAGAAAGGATATTACATAGTAATTGAAGAGTGTCCAACAAGAGGACATAACCATAATAAATATTTATGCAACCAATAAAAGAGCCCCAAAATATATAAATGAAACTTTAATAGAATTAAGATGAGAAATAGACAACTCCATAAAAATTGCAGGAGACTCTAATACACTACTTTCAACAAAGGACAGAACAACATGTGAAAAACTCAGTGAAGATAAAGAAGAGATAAACAACACAATCAATCAACTTGAATAGATATATACGGAAAACTCCATCCAACAACA
Source organism: Orycteropus afer afer (assembly GCF_000298275.1). Lineage (NCBI taxonomy): Eukaryota > Metazoa > Chordata > Mammalia > Tubulidentata > Orycteropodidae > Orycteropus > Orycteropus afer. Next base: position 181,300 of record NW_006922670.1, read on the forward strand.
GCAAAATATACATTCTTTTCCAGCATACATGGAATGTTCTCCAGAATAGACTATATTTTAGGCCAAAAATTTGTCAATAAATTTAAAAACTTTGAAATATTGTAAATCATCTTTTCACATCACAATGCTATAAACTTAGAATCAACAATTTGAAGATCAAAGAAAAAAGAAAATCAAACATATGGAAACTGAGTAACACCCTGCCTAAAAGATACTAGGTAATAGAAGAAAGAAAAAATGAAATAAAAATTCTTTGAATCAAATGAGAATGAGAACACAACATATTAAATTCTTTGGTACACAGCAAAAATAGTGCTCAGAGGGCAATTTATACCAATAAGTTGTTGTTGTTGTTATGTGCCATCAAAATCAACACCTCAATGCAACATCTCCAACAATTTGAAAAAGAGCAACAAAATGAACTCACTGAAGAAAAATAATGATTAGAGCAGAAATAAATGAAACAAAAACAATGGAAAGAATCAAAAAGACTAATTGGTTATTTGAAAGGATTAATCTACAAATCACTGGAATATCTATATAAAGGAAATAAAGAGAAGATGCAAATAATGTGAAAAAGAAATGATTTGGGTGATGTCAAAACAGAACCAACTGAAATAAAAAGGATAATAACAAAATACTGTGAAGAACTACAGTCCAACAAATTTGAAAACCTTGAAGAAACTCAGAGATTTCTAGGAACACACCA
>NW_006922670.1:182847-185111 GCF_000298275.1 Orycteropus afer afer
GAATGGTGGATTGTTCACTCACAGACAATTGTAGGCAGCACAACAGGATCCAGATCCATAGACGAGTGTCTCGTTTTCCCAGGATGTCCATAAATATATTGGAAGCCACACCCCTAGGGAAACTCCCTATCAATGGATTGGCTGCTCAAAACATATACATCTGATCTCATCATGGGAATAACCCATTTTGACAACTGCTTAAAACACACAGCATTATGGTCCAGGCAACTTGACACACAACTCCATCACAATCCACCCCTTGTCAGCTTGGCAGTTGTACATATCTCCTTAAACAAATGTAATCTCTGAATAAGGACAATTAAAAAGTCATATTTGTGCCTAACATGATACACTAACACTCATACAACCAAAGTGCATTAACCCTGTTTACATTTCATAGTTCATAACGGAAGGAAACAAAAATATTTGATGCACATTTACAATGAAGAAATATAACAATCACAGTCATCTTTTCTGCAACTGGTCACATGATCATAGCTGATATTAAGAGCTACCTTCTTACACCAGCCATTCCATATTTCCCTTTCCCTCAGCAAGCACCTCAAGTGGTCGTGGTTTTTTGCCTGGTGGGGTGACCCAAACCTTCATTCCTGAAGGGTCTGGGCCATTAGTAGTCATATCAGCATTGAGTTGCTGTAATTTTCCATTGGCTTTAATCACAGGGCATGGTAGTACTAACAGATGTCCTAAAGAATCTCCTGTATTCCAGACATATTCTTCTTTACCTCTATTATGTAATGTCAATTCAATTTCCCTTTGGGAATCAGTATCTATCATATCAGGCAGTACAGTAATGCCCTTCTTTGTCTGTTGATCCAGTGGCATGAGGAAGCCAAAATGACCGGGTGGCATTCTTAACTTCCAGTTCAATGCAATCAGTATTGTGTCTCCAGGTGGGAGTGTCCCTCCTTTGAGACTAAGATCTCCAGACCTGCAGAGCATAGGGTAGCAGGGACAGGAAGGAAAATTTTTTGAGTGGGTCACTAGGGGTAATAGTGAGTGGTACCACTTCTGTTTCCACCCCCTTGGTTCCGGGACCCATAAATCCTGGCTATTGGAAAAACAGCATCATATACTGGATGCTGGTTTAGAATGTATACAGTCTCCTGGAGAATGTTGCCCCAAACCTTCAAGGTATTGCCACCTAGCTGGCACAGTCATTGTGTTTTTAGGACACCATTCCATTGTTCTATCAAGCCTGCTGCTTCAGGATGATGGGGAACATGGTAAGACCAGTGAATTCCATGAGCATTGGTCCATTGTCACACTTTATTTGATGTGAAGTGAGTCCCTTGATCCAAAGTAATGCTATGTGGGGTACCATGACAGTGGATAAAGCATTCTGTAAGTCCATGGATGATAGTTTTGGCAGAAGCATACTGTGCAGGAAAGGCGAGTTCATATCCAGAATAAGTATCTATTTCAGTGAGAAAAAAAATGCTGTTATTTTCATGATGGAAGTGGTCCAATGTAATAAACTTGCCATCAGGTTGCTGGGTGATAATCCTGAAGAATGGTTCCATATCATGGAACCAACACAGATCAGTATTGGTCTCTGCTATTGGCAGACTGGGCACTCACCAATGGCAGAAGCCAAATCAGCCTGGGTAAGTGGAAGCCCGTTTTGCTGAGCCCATGCATTACTCCATTCCTGTCCCCATGGCCACTTTGTTCACGAACCCATTGGGCAATGAACCGGAGTAGCTGGGGAGAAATGATGACTGGATTCCACTGAACGTGTCATCCTATTCACCTGATTTTTAAAGTCTCCCTCTGTCGAAGTCATGTTTTGGTGGGCATTCACATGAGACACAAATATTTTTACTCCTTTGTCCCATTCAGAGAAATCTATCCGCATACCTCTTCCCCATACATCCTTGTCATCAGTTTTCCAATAATGCTCCTTCCAAGTCCCAGACCATCTAGCCAAACCATTGGCCATAGCTCATGAATCCGTATACAATTGTACATCTGCCCATTTCTTTTTGCATGCAAAGTGAACAGCCAGATGCACGACTCAAAGTTCTGCACATTGGGAAGATTTCCCTTCACCACTGTCCTTCAGGGAAGTCTCAGAAAGGGGCTGCAGTGCCGCTACTGTCCACATTCAAGTGGTGCCTGCATATTTCGCAGAATCATCTGTAAACCAGGCACGAGTTTTCTCTTCCTCAGTCAACTGATCATAAGGAACTCCCCATGAGGCCATAGGTGCAGACTGGGAGAGAGAAGGTAATGTGACTGGA
>NW_006922670.1:185476-186848 GCF_000298275.1 Orycteropus afer afer
TTGAACCACCAGCCTTCTGGTTAGCAGTCAAGTGCCTTAGGCACTACACTACTAGAATTCCAGCCCATGGTTAGGCATTCAGTAACAAGCCAAAAGCTGTTTCTCAAAAGGAGAGTAATCTGGAGAGGATGGCAGGGCTTTGCTCCAAAATCCCAAGGGTCTGTGTTGAGATTCACCAATAGGTACCTGCAAAAGACTCCAAACAGCATCTCTATCTGCCACTGCCACTTCAAGCACCATTAGATCAGCTGGATCGTATGGCTCAAGTGGCAGAGCAGCTTGCATGGCAGCCTGAACCTGTTGCAGAGTTTTCTGTTGTTCTGGGCCCCACTCAAAACTAGCAGCTTTCTCAATCACTTGATAAATAGGCTGAAGCAACACACCCAAATGTGCGAATGTTGCTGAATTTTGCCTCAAAAAGCCAGAGCCCCACAAGACCTTGTGCCTCCTTTTTAGTTGTGGGGTAAGCCAGATACAATAACTTAGCCTTCACTGTAGTAGAAGTATCTCATACCACTGGACCCCTGGACATTTCACTGAGGTGGAAGGTGAATGAATTTTTGTTGGGTTAATTTCCCACCCTCTAGCATGCTGATGTCTCAGCAATAAATGAGACATCTCTTATTGAGAGGCCTTGACTCTATATTCTGGTGGTTCAATATAGACTTTTGTTCATGTGACCTAGAATTCTTCTGTCTCTACAGATCAAGTAAATATTTAGTAGATTTCCCATGTATTTTACTCCTAGGAACACCATGCCTAAGTAGCCAATGCCATAATTCATGAGTCTGAGTATTCTGATTGCTGTTTTGATTCTGCTGTCCATTATGGTAACCCTGCCCACCTTGTCTTTGTTGATTAACTGCTGCCACTTGGCCCCTACTACCAGGGGGTCCAATCAACTCCATTGTCGTTAAGTGTCTTAGTTCAATTAGGGTGATTCCCAATTTCAAATATGGCTTACATAAAATAGCAATCATAACAGTCAGGGATGCTGGGGCTGCCTTCATAAATTTGTTCCTCACTGTAGTGGGGAAAGGTGTATCCTTTGGGCTCTCCATTTCTGGCTCTAGGGGTCTAGTCTGATAAATCCATTCTAACATGCCAATTTCCTTAAGCTTCTGGATACCTTCTTCTACATTATACCATTCCAGTCACCAGTGATAATTAATACATCTTGATTGCATGTTCAGTCAATTTCAGACTGCAGAAGTTGATAAAAATCTTCAATTTCCTTATCTTTGGCTTTGGTGGTTGGTGCGTAAATTTGAATAATAGTAGTATTAAATGGTTTTCCTTCTAGGAGTTTGAATATTAGTCTATCACTGACAGTATTGTACTTCAGGACAGATCTTGAAACACCCTTTGTAAT
>NW_006922670.1:186948-187652 GCF_000298275.1 Orycteropus afer afer
GATCATATAGTTGTCTGATTCAAAATGGCCAAAACCAGTCCATTTCAGCTCACTAATGCCTAGGATATCAATCTTTATGTGTTCCATTTCATTTTGACCACTTCCAATTTTCCTATATTCGTACTTCATACATTCCATGTTCCGATTATTAATGGATGTTGGCAACTGTTTCTCCTCAATTTGATTCATACCATGCCAGCCAATGGAGGTCTCAAGAGCTTTACTTTATCCCTATCAGTAAGGTTGGTTCTACTCTGAGGCACCAGCTATTTCCCAGTCGTATTTTGAGTGCCTTCCAACCTAAGGGGCTTGTCTTCCTGCACTGTATCAGACAATGTTTCTGGGCTATTCATAAAGTTGCCTACTGATGTATCAGACAGTGTTTCTCTGCTATTCATAAGGTTTTCCCTGGCCAATTCTTTGAGAAGTGAATGAACTTTTCCTTTCCTAGGCTGTCTCAGTCTGTAAGTTCGATTGAAACCTGTGCACCATGTGCAACCCATTGACATTTGAAACACTGGTGGCACAGCCTCAAGCCTCACAGCAACACAGAAGCCACCACAGTAGGACAAACTGACAGACAAGTTTGTCTCCCTTAGCTGTTTGAAACCTCTCCACCCTCCATATATCCTATCCCATTGCCTTCTCGCTTGCATGATTTCTGTTGAGAAATCAGAGCTTATTCTTACTGGCTGTCCTTTGTA
>NW_006922670.1:190338-191028 GCF_000298275.1 Orycteropus afer afer
TTAGTGATTGGCTTTTCCATATCCTAAAAGTATGTTGATGGGATCTGAATTGGAATTGCATTGAATGTATGGATTGCTTTGGGTAATATTGACATTTTACAATGTTCAGTCTTATTATCCATGAGCATACTATATTCTTCCATTTATATGATTTCTTATGATTTCTTGAAGTAGTGCTTTGCAGTTTTCTTTGTACAGATCTTTTGTGTCCCTAGTGAGATTTATTCCCAAGTATTTTATTTTGTTGGTAGCTATTATAAATGGCATTGATTCCTTTTCAGCAATCTCTCTGCTGGTGTAGAGGAATCCAACTGATTTTTGTATGTTGATCTTTTATCCCGCCACTATGCGAAATCTCTCGATTAATTCCAGTACTTTTCTTGCTGAGTCTCTTGGGTTTTCTATGTATAGGAGCATATCATATACAATGAGGGATAATTTGACTTCTTCCTTACCAATTTGGATGCCTTTGATATCTCTTTCTTATCTTATTGGCTGGCTAAGACTTCCAGTATAGTGTTGAATAGAAGTGGTGATAGAGAGCATCCTTGTCTGGTTTGCAAAGGGAATGGTTTCAGTCTCTCTCCATTGAGAATAATGTTAGCTGCTGGTTTTGCATATATGTCCTTTATTATGTTGAGGAATTTCCCTTTTATTCAGAATTTGCTGAAAGTTTTTTTTTTTTTTTTT
>NW_006922670.1:191933-195089 GCF_000298275.1 Orycteropus afer afer
TATCCTAAAGAAGTGAGAGCCAGGACAAGAACAGGTATATGCACACTCATGTTCATTACAACCTGCGATACATTGATAACACAACTTTTCTTGCTGAAAGTGAGGATGATTTGAAAGACTTACTGAGGAAGACTGAAAACTACAGTCTTCAGTATTGATTACACCTCCATATAAAGAAAACAAAAATCCTCACAATGGGACCAATAAGCAGCATCACGATAAATGGAGAAAAGATTGAAGTTATCAAAGACTTCTTATTACTTGGTTCTACAATCAACACCAGTGGAAGCAGCAGTCAAGATATCAGGCAATGTATAGCACTGGGCAAATTTGCTGCAAAAGATCTCTTTCAAGTGCTGGAGAGTAAATATATTGCCTTGAAGATTAAGGTGCACCTGACACAAGTCATACTATTTTCAAGCACCTCGTATGCATGTGAGAGATTGACAATGAATAAGGAAGACAAAAGAAGAGTTGGTGTTTTTGAGTTGTGGTGTTGGTGAAGAAGGCTGAAAGTACCATGGACTGCTAAATGAACTAACAAATCTCTCCTGGAAGAAGTGAATCCAGAATGCTCCTTGGAAGCAAGAATAGCCAGACTTCATCTAACCTACTTGGTCATGTTGTCACAAGGGATCATTCCCTGGGGAAGGATATCATGTTTGGTAAAGTGGAGGGTCAGTGAAAAAGGGGAAGGCCTTCAACAAGATGGATTGACACAGTGGCTACAACAATGGGCTCAAGTATAGCAGAAATTGTGGAGCTGGCACAGGAACGGGCAGTGTTTTGTTCTGCTGTACATAGGTTCACTATGAGTCAGAGGTGACTCAACAGCACCTAACAACAATGACAACAACAACAGTGTTCATCTCATTAGTATTTACAATTACAAAGAGATGGAAACAACCTAGCTGTCTATTAACAGAAGAATAGATAACCAAATTATGGTACATTCACACAATGGGAGACTATGCAACACTAAAGAATAATGTAGAATCTGCAAAGCACCACATAACATGGATGAACTTGGAGGACATTATGCTAAGTGAAATAAGTCAGTCACAGAAGGACAAATGTTATATTAGTTCATTATTGTAAAAAGTCAAGTAAAGGTTTATATATGGAAGGAAACTTTCTTTGTTGGTTACCAGAGATGGGAAGGGAGGGGAGAAAACACTTCAAAAGAAAAAAAAATCGATTTCTTGGTCCTCTACTCAGAGGTAATGGGTTTCTCATTGAGCTCTCTGTATCTGTGTCCTGGAGTCTACTTCTCAGTTTCTGGTTGCATTGCTTGGTTCGGGCTAAACTTAGTCCTCAAAGTGACATCTTTACTTTTTAACTCTTTAAAGAGGTCTTTGCAGAAGATTTGCCCAGTGCAATACATCATTTGATTTCTTAACTGCTGCTTACATGGTGTTGATTGCAGATACAAGTAAAATTGAATCCTTGACAGTCACTTTTTCTCAGTTTATCATGATCTGCTTATTAGTCTAGTTGTGAATATTTTTGTTTCCTTTATATTGAGTTGTAATCCATACTGAAGACTGCAGTCTTTGATATTCATCAGTAAGTGCTTCAAGTCTTCTTCACTTTCAGCAAGCAAGATTGTGTCATCTGCATATCACAGGTTGTCCAATCTTAATACTCTGTTCTTCATGTAGTCCTGCTTCCTGAATTATTTGCTCAACAAATAGATTGAATAAGTATGGTGAAAGGATACAAGCCTGGTGCACATTCTTCCTGATTTTAACTCATGCCATATCCCCTTGTTCTGTTTTAATGATAGCTTCTTGGTCTATGTACAGGTTCCTCATGCACACAATTAAGTGTTCTGAAATTCACATTCTTTGCAATATTATCCATAATTTGTTATGATCCACATAGTTGAATGACTTTGCATAGTCAATAAAACACAGGTGAACATCTTTCTGGTATTCTCTGCTTTCAGCCAAGATCCATCTGGCATCAGCAATGATACCCCTCATTCCACATGTTCTTCTGAATCATGCTTGAATTTCTGACAATTCGTTGTTTAGGCACAGCTGCAACCATTTCTAAATTATCTTCAGCAACATTTTATTTGTGTGCAGTAATAATGACATTATTCCATAATTTCTCCACATAGTTGAATGACTTTGCATAGTCAATAAAACACAGGTAAACATCTTTGTGGTATTCTTTGCTTTCAGCTAAGATACATCTGACATCAGCACAGGTACATCCTGTGTACCATTTCCTCTTCTGAATCCAGATTGCATTCTGGAAGTGCCTTGTCAATATACTGTTGAAAGTGTTTTTGAATGATCTTCAGCAAAATTTTACTTGCGTGTGATATTAATGATATTGTTCCATACTTTCCACAATCTGTTGAATCGCCTTTCTTTGCAATGGGCACAAATATCAATCTCTTCCAACCAGTTGGCCACGTAGCTATCTTCCAAATCTCCTGGCATAGATGAGTAAGCACCTTTAGAGCTGCAGCTGTTTGTTGAAACATCTCAATGCATATTCTGTCAATTTCTGGAGCCTTGCTTTTTCACAAATTCCTTCAGTGAAGCTTGGTCCTTTTCCTTCAATGCCATTGGTTCTTGATTATATGCTGCCTTCTGAAATGATTGAGCATTGACCAATTCTTCTTGGTACAGTTACTCTGTATATTTCTTCGATCTTCTTCTGATATTTCTTGCATCATATAGTATTTTGCCCATAGAAGTCTTCAATATTGCAATTTAAGACTTCAATGTTTTCTTCAGTTATTTCAGCTTGAGAAATCCTGAGCATGTTCTTTCTTTTTGGTTTTTTAATTCCAGATCTTTCCACATTTCATTTTAATACTTTACTTTGTCTTCCGGAGTTGCCCTATGAAATCTCCTGTTCAGTTGTTTTATTTCAACATTTCTTCCATTTGCTATAGCTACTCTCCATCCAAGAGCAAGTTTTAGAGTCTCTTTTGACATCCATTTTGGTCTTTTCTTCCTTTCCTGTCTTTTAAATGATCTTTTGCTTCATTTATGATGTTCTTGATGTCATTCCACAACTCATCTGGTCCTCGGCCACTGGTGTTCAATGTGTCAAATCTTTTCTTCAGCTGGTCTCTAAATTCAGATGAGATAAAAGTCAAGGTCATATTTTGGCTCTTGTGGACTTATTTTAATT
>NW_006922670.1:195370-201747 GCF_000298275.1 Orycteropus afer afer
GCCATATTTTTCAACTACTGATACTTCTTTTTGTTTCCAACTTTCACATTCCAATCACGAGCAATAATCAATACATCCTGATTGCATGTTTGGTTTATTTCAGACTACAGAAGTTGGTAAAGAATCTTCAATTTCTTCATCTTTTGGTTTAGTGGTTGGTGCGTAAACTTGAGTAGTAGTTGTATTAACTGGTCTTCTTTGTAGGCATGTGGATATTGTCCTGTCACTGATAACATTGTACTTCAGAATAGATCTTGATATTTTCTTTTTGATGATGAATGTGATGTCATTCCTCTTCAATTTGTCATTCCCTGCATAGTAGCTCAAATGATTTTCTGATTCAAAATGGCCAATATCAGTCCATTTCTGCTCAGTAATGCTTAGGATATTGATCTTTATCCATTTCATTTCATTTATGACAATCTCTAATTTTCCTAGATTCATACTTGTTACATTTTATGTTTCAATTTTTAATGGATGTTTATAGCTGTTTCTTCCCATTTTGAGTCATGTCCATTAGCAAATTAAGGTCCTGGAAGCTTTACTCCATCCACATCATTAAGGTTGACTCTACTTGAGGAGGCAGCTCTTCCCCTGTTGTATTTTGAGTGCCTTCCAAACTGAGGGGCTCATCCTCTGGTACTATATCAGACAATGTTTCATGGCTCTTCATAGAGTTTTCCAGTAATATATCAGATAGCATTTCACTGCTATTCTTCATGTTTCCAGTGGCCAATTCTTTGAGAAGTGAATGGCCCCATCCTTCTGAGTCTGTCTTAATCTGAAAGCTCCACTGAAACTTGTCCACCATGGGCAACACTGCTGGCATTTGAAACATTGGTGGCATAGCCTCCAAACTCATAAGAATTCACAAGCCACCACAGTACAACAAACTGATGGATGATTGGTGGAATTAAATTCTTATAGGCATGAAAAGACACCTCCAAAAGTGTTAAAAAGCGAACCTACAAATTGGGGGAAATATTTGGCAATGACATTTCCAACAAAGGACTTATCTCTAAAATTTATAGAAAACTTCAACCCCTCAACATCAATAAGACAAAAAAATCCCCTTCAAAAATGGGTAAAGGACATGAACAGACACTTCACCAAAGAAGATATTCTGGCAGCCAACAAACACAGGAAGAAAGGTTCATGATCATTAGCCATTAGAGAGATGCAAATCAAAACAAAAACAAGAGATTATCTCACCCCAGCAATTTCAAGAAGACAGCTAACAAATGCTGGTGATAGTGTGGAGAGTTTGGGCCTCTCATATACTGCTGGTCAAACTGTAAAATGGCACAAACATTGTAGAAAATGGTATGGTGCTTCTTTAAAATTTTGAAATAGAAATACAATTTGATCAAGCAATCCCACTACTAGGAGTATATCCTAAAGAGGTGAGATCTGGGACTCAAATCAATATATGCACATCCATGTTCATCACAGCACTATTTACAATAGCAAAGAGATGGAAACAAGTAAACAGATAAATGCATAACCAATCTATGGTACATACACACACAATGAAATACTATGCAACATTAAAGAATAATGAAGAATCAGTGAATCACCTCATAACATGGATACACTTGGAGGATATTATGCAGAGTGAAATAAGTCATTCAAAGAAGGACAAATATTGTAAGGGTCCATTATTATTTTAAAAAATCAAGGAAACATTTACACAGAGAAGGAAATTTTCTTTGTTGGTTAGCAGGGATGGGGAGGAATGGAAGGGAAAATTGCTCACTCATTAAGAGACGAGTTGATATGAATGAAGGGAAAAGCAGTATAACAAAAGCATGTGATTAGCACAATATCATGGAGGAAAAGGAAGACACAGAGAAGTGCACAAGAGGTACAGACAATAAAGGCAAATACTATTGCCATACGCAGTACTGCATTATCAGTAACAGCAAACATGGGTGGTTATGTGGTATGGATACGCAAATGGGAATATACTCACGACCATACAAAGGTTTGGCAGATGATATTCCTACGTATCTATTTGTATGTGCTTGAAAAATACCCATATGCAGTTTAAGCATAACAGAAGGCAAAGTTAGGATAACTTCTCAGCCATGAATAAGCACCTGAGGGACACTTTGGCTAGGGAAACTGGTCACGGGAGAAATCAAGCTCAATTGGCATACACCAATACTGCTCTACATCTTACTCAGTGAATAGTGCCTGAGGTCTTAAAAGCTTGCAAACACCCATCTAAGTTGAGAACTCTTGGTCTCTCCTCATCCAGAGCAAAGAAGAGTGAAAAAAAATCAAAGACACATGGAAATAGTCCAAAGGAATAATGGACCATGAGAACCTCAACTTTTATGACCCTGAGACCAGAAGAATTAGATGGTGCCTGTCTACTAATGCCAATCACTCATTAAGGGATCACAATTTGGGATACTGCATAGGATGGGAGATAAATGTGGAACAAAACTGAAAATCATACAAAATACCAGGCTTATTGGTCTGATAGAGACTGGCAACATCCTGGAGACTATTGCCCTGAGTCACCCTTGGAGCCTGGAATTGAACTCACTCCTTTGGTGTAACTCTCAGCCAAACAATAGATAGGGCTGAACACCTACACCTGGGAGAGGTACTCCTTAGAACAGTCAACCATGGGAAATCAGAAGGGCAACATTTACACAGGGTGAAAGCAGGGAGGCAGGAAGGCAAGAAGGTGACAGGGAAAGGGGAACCAAGGGAGGAAGTGAGAGGTGAACTGTTACACTGCAGAGAATGTAACCAGTGTCACAAAACAAAATGTATGTGAACTACTGAATGTAAAAATAATCTAATTTGTAAAATTTCACCCAAATTACAACAACAAGCTTTTAAAAATATTTCTTACAACTCTACCAGTAAGGAACATCATGATAAATGCAGAAACGATTGATGTCAGGGATTTCATTTTACTTGGATCCATAACCAAGGCCCATGGAAGAAGCAGTCAAGAAATCAGACATCATATTAGACTGGGCAAATCTACCACAAAAGATCTCTTGAAAGTATTAAAGAGCAAAGATAACACTTTAAAAGTAAGGTATGCCTTACTCAAGCTATGGTATTTTCAATCACCTGATATACATATGAAAGCTGGACTATAAATAAGGAAGACAGTAGAAGAACGGACACATTTGAATTGTGGTGTTGGCCAGCAGTACTGAAAATACCATGGACTGCCAGTAGAATGAACAGATCTGTCTTCGAAGTACAGCCAGAATGCTCCTTAGAAGAGAGTATGGTCAGATTTTGTCTTAGGTACTTTGGCTATGTTGTCAGAAGGGACCAGTCCCTGTAGAAGGATATCTTGCTTGGTAGCGTAGATGGTCATCAAAAAACAGGAAGACTCAATGAGATAGAATGACACCATAACTGTGACATTGGGCTCAAATATAGCAAGGATTATGAGGATATTGTAGGACTGGGTAGTGTTTCGTTCCATTGTACATAGGGTTGCTGTGAGTCAGAGCTGACTCCACAGCATCTAACAGTAACAACAAATTTTATATACACACACACACACATATATATATATATACATACATACATACATATATACACACACACACACAGAACACTTACTGCTTCAACATTTTTCAGGTATACAATATAATGGTATCAACTGCATTAATCTTGTGCAAACATTATCCATTTTTGTTGCCCAATTTCCCATCACCATAAACAGAAACTCACACCTTCCTAAACAATGGCTCCTCTTTTTCCTGTCTCTCCTGCCCCTGATAAGCATTTTGGTCTCTTTACATTAACCTATTCTTGTTATTTCATATACATGAGGTCATATTATATTTGTCCTTTTGTATTTGATTTATTTCACACAAGATGATGTTTTCAAGTCCATCCATGTTGTGGCATGTATCAAGATTGTATTTTTCTTTCTGGTTGAGTAATATTCCATTGTATGTGTGTACCACATTTGTTTATCCATTTATCTGTTGATGGACAATTTGGTTGTTTGTGCTTTTTTGGCTATTGTGAATAGTGCTGCAATGAACATTAATGAACCCATAATCTGTTTGCATTGCTTTTTTCAAGTCTCTTCTGAACATACTTTTGATTGGAATGTCAGGGTCATATGGTGATTCTATGTTTAACTGTTTGAGGAACTGTAAAACTGTTCTCCATAGTGGCTATACCCTTACATTACCACAAGCAATGGATGAGGGTTCTGATTTCTCCACATCCTTGCAAATATTTACTGTCTAAGGCCAGTCCTATTAGGAGTGATGTGGTATCTTATACCGGTTTTATTTTGCATCTCTCCAATGACTAATGATGTTGAGCACCTCTTCATATGTTTGTTGGCCATATGAATATTCTCTTTGATGAAATGATAATGAAATGAATTTAAGTCCTTTGCCCATTTTTTTTCATTGAGTTATTTAGATTTTTCTTGATAAGTTTAAGTTATATATATATTTTGGATATTAGACCCTAATTTGATATACACTTACCAAAAATTTTCTCCCAATCTATAGGCTATCTTTTCACTTTTTTTTAATAAAGTCCTGTGATGAACAAAAGCATTTAATTTTTATGAGGTTCCATTTATCAGTCTTGTCCTTTGCTTCTCATTCCTTTGTTATCATATCTGATAATCCATCATTACAAACTAGGCCCTACAGCTACTCCCTAGCATGAACTCTTTTCTCCTCCTGCTTTCTACATTGCATGCTGAGCTGCAGCCTTTTTTGGATGCCCTTCTCAGACATCTTTGGATGTCTATGCTTGGGCTATGATACCCCATGTTGGGTCTCTCCTTAGGTGTGAATACTTCCCTCACTCTGTTAAGGCTCCCAAACCCTACATCAGGCTCCCTTTTCATGGGGGATGCTCTACTCATCTTGCACTGGCTTTTGCACACCACACCAGGTATCCCTCCTTTTGGAAACCCTCCTCATTCTGCTATCCTGCTTGGACTCTGACACTTCACTCACATCAGGCTGTTCCCCTTGACTGCATGGATAACTTCCTGTACACCTCAATATTTTACAGCCTGTTCTGGTCTATCGTGCTCCATTCATCCCAATGCTGACTCCTACCTTGTCTGCCCCATCCCAATGACTTTAGCACTGAATTGTTTGAGAAGGGGAAAGAGTCAAGAAGTCTGATAATATCTTTTCTGTGTTTTGTACAGGCTACTCTCATGCAGTGTCAGCTAAGGACCCTCTCACACCCTTGTAACTCTAAGAGATTTCCTTCCATATAGTGTGCTTAAGGCATTTAACTGGTAGCCAGAAGGCTGGCAGTTCAAACCCACCAGCCACTCCTCAGAAGGAAGATTGGGCAATCTACTTTCGTAGAGATACTGCCTCGGAAACCCAAGGAGGGATCACTATGAGTCGCAGTTTACTCAATGGCAGTGAATTTTTTTTTTTTTTTTTGGTTTATAGTGGTGGCAAAGATAAGACAGGTTTAAGAGACACTTGTTTTCCCTACACTGATAGAGACCATACCAACTGAAGGTAATTTAGGGAGGACCAGTACCTAATATATCCTTGATCTCAAAGGCTCAAAATCATCAAGGACCCAGGTCCTTTACATTTTTGCTCTGTTATCCTCAGGATATTGGTTTTTGTCCTTAGGTTTGTCTCTCATACTGTCACAATATGTTGACCACTGTTTCAGGAAGCAAATACAGACACCATAATGCAATGTAGAAAACAGAAGAATTTTCTCCTTTGTGTCTCTTTTGAAATACTTTCATAGAAGTCCTCCCACAGACATTCCTTTCCTTATCATTGGCCAGAATTACATCACATGCCCAAGCCCAAATCAATTATTTAGAGAATGAAGTCTACATGATTGGCCCAGACAAATTAGTGTTCACCTCCTGGAGGTAAGGGGTGGTGGGATATGATATGAAGAATATAAAGCACATAAAAGTGAAAGGGGAAACACTGATACCGAATAGGCAACCAACACAGTCTTTCCACACTCCTAACAATAGTTCTACTAGGACTTACAACATATATTTGCAAATAGTGGATTTTTATGCTGGTCATGAGTAGCCATGGGACTGGCAGGTCCATTGAATACAAGCCTTTCTTAAGAACTAACATATTCCCTTCCATTCATCACTGAAAACTTTTCTTATGTTAGCTCATGCTACTGTGCTTAAACTCATCTCAAACTCCACTCTATCTTCTCTTCTCTCATGGCTGTCCAGAATATCAGAACTGACTAGAATGTTCTTTTTTTTAATCATTACTTTACCAATCCTGCATTTCTATACATCTTATTGCTTTGAGACATTTTCTTTTTGACAAAATCATATTAATCCAATCCAACTGATGCAATATATTCTGTTTCTACCAAAAAAAAAAAAAAAAAAACTA
>NW_006922670.1:202538-203794 GCF_000298275.1 Orycteropus afer afer
CTTTGAAGACCCCAGTTGCTACATACCAAAATAGATTGTAGAACATGATTTTTATGTACTATGTTGTGCCAATTGAGCATGATGTCTCCCTACACTATGGTCCTGAGTCCACAGGCCTGTGATTCTCTCTGTCAAGGTGTTTGGTTGTCCCCGAGAAGTGACTCCAATTCTGTCTTCTGCTGCTTCTGAATGTATGTGGCTAATTTTATAGCACAAGTGCATGTGTAAGATTATCTTCAGCCAAACCTATCTTTGGTCTAGGGTATATTCCTATTCACCTACCCCTACCTGATCTTCTCATCTGTCTACATTTACCCATTTCCTAGTGTGTGATGCCACTGGTAATGCAGTATTGTGTATATAATAGTATTTGTCTATCTTGTTTATATCTTTTGTGCACTTTTCTGTGTCCTTTATCTCCCCATTATCACCATGCTGGTCACAGACTCTTCCCATGCCCCTCCCCTCACCCAAATCAACATGTGACCCCCAAGTGGTCTGAAATTTTCCCTCCCCTTCCCTACCATCCCCAGTAACCAACAAGGTGAATTTCCTTCCCTGAGTAAAGCTTTCCTTAACTTTTTACAATAATGAATTTACATAATATTTGTCCTGCTGTGATTGACTTATTTCACTCAGCATAATGTCCTCCAAATTCATCCATGTTATGAGATGGTTCATAGTTTCTATATAATTCTTTAATGTTGCATAGTATTCCATTTTGTGAATGTACCATAATTTGGTTATCCATTCATCTGTTGAGAGGCATTTAGGTTGTTTCCATCTCTTTGTTATAGTGAATTGTTCTGCGATTAACATGGGCATGCTTATGTCTATTCATGTCTTGTCTCTCACCTCTTTAGGGTATATTCTTAGTAATGGAATTGCTGAATCAAATGGTATTTATATTTTCAGTTTTTGAAGGAAATGCAATACCATTTTCCACAATGGCTGTACCATTCTGCAGTCCCACCAGCAATGTATGAGAGTTCCAATCTCTCCACACCCTCGCGAGCATTTGTTATTTTCTGTCTTGTTGAATTTTGCTATTATTGCTGGGGCGAGATGATATCTCATCATTGTTTTGATTTTCATCTCTCTAATGGCTAATGACAGCTTTCTGGAGGGTTGGAACTGGTCAGGAAGGCCGAGAAGTGGTGGCAGATGGCTTTCTCAAGGACTGGAACTGGTAGGGAAGGCTGGGAAGTAGGAGTGGAGCAGTTTGGAATAGCTAAGGGAGACAAACTCATCTGTCA
>NW_006922670.1:206159-207015 GCF_000298275.1 Orycteropus afer afer
AAACCAGAGGAATTGTGGGATGACATCAAGAACATCATCCATGAAGAAAGCAAAAAGTCATTAAAAAGACAGGAAAGGAAGAAAAGACCAAAGTGGATGTCAGAGGAGACTCTGAAACTTGCCCTAGGATGGAGAACAGCTAACGCAAATGGGAGAACCGACAGGATAAAAGAACTGAGCAGAAGATTTCAAAAAGCAGATTGAGAAGACAAAGTCAATTATTATAATGAAATGTGCCAAGAGTTGGAGTTAGAAAACCAAAAAGGAAGAACACCCTTGGCACATCTCAAGCTGAAAGAACTGAGGAAATAATTTAAGCCTTGAATTGCAATACTGAAAAATTCCATAGGCAGTATGTTGAATGATGCAGGAAACATCAAAAGAAGATGGATGGAATACACAGAGTCACTATACCAAAAAGAATTGATAGATGATCATCCATATAAGGAGTGGCATATGATCAAGAACCAATGGTATTGAAGGAAGAAGTTGAAGCTGCACTGAAGGAATTAGCAAAAAAAACAAGACTCTGGGAATTGACGGAATACCCATTGAGATATTTCAACAAATGGATGCCACACTGGAGGCACTCACTCGGTTATGCCAAGAGATTTGGAAGACAGCTACCTGGCCAACTGACTGAAAGAGATACATATTTGTACCCATTCCAAAGAAAGATGGTCCCACAGAATGTGGAAATTATCAAACAATATCATTGATATCACACACAAGTAAAATCTTATTGAAGATAATTCAAAAATTGTTGCAGCAGTATATTGACAGAGAACTTCCAGAAATGCAAGCTGGATTCAGAAGGGGACATGGAGCAAGGGATATCATAGTTGATGTCAGATGG
>NW_006922670.1:207780-210515 GCF_000298275.1 Orycteropus afer afer
GTCTCACCTATTTTGGTCATGTTGCCAGAAGAGACCATTCTCTGGAGATGGATGTCATGCTTGGTAAAGTGGAGGGTCAATGAAAGAGAGGAAGGCTCTTAACCAGATGGATAGACATGGTGGCTGCAGCAATGGGCTCAGGTATAGTAGGGTTAGTGATGCTGGCACAAGACCAGGCAGTGTTTCTTTCTGTTGTACATAAAGTCACTATGATTCGGAGATGACAAGACGGAACATAATAACAAGAACAAATGGCTAATGAGGGAGCTCTGGTGGCCTAGTGCCTAAGGCATTTGATTGCTAACCAGAAGGCTGGAGGTGAAGTGTATATTCATATCCTTTGCCCATTTTTGAATTGGATCGTTCATCTTTTTGTTGTTGAAGTTTTCTATAAGTTTTGGAGATAAGTGCCTTGTCAGATATGTCATAGCCAATTTTTTTTTCTTCCCAATCTGTAGGTTCTTTTTCTTACCCTTTTAGAGAAGTCTTTTGATGTACATACGAATTTAATTTTTAAAAGGTCCCAGTCATCTACTTTCTCCTCCATTGTTTGCGCATTTTGGGTTATGCTTGATAGTTTATTTAGGCCTAAATGAGGGCCCCTAGATTTGCCTGCATTTTATCTTTGATGAACTTTATAGTTTTGGGTTTTACATTTTAGTCTTTGATCTAACTTGAATTCATTTTCATTTATGGGGTGAGGTATGGGTCTTATTTAATTTTTCTGCAAGTGGATATCCAGTTTTGCCAGTGCCATTTGTTAAAGAAGCTACCTCTCCCCTATTTAATGGGTTTGGGCCATTGATCAAGGATCAGCTGTCCTTAGATGGATGGGTCTATTTCTGGGTTTTCAATTTTGTTCCATTTCTCTATTTGTCTATCATTGTTTCAATACCATACTGTTTTGACTTCCATGACTATATAGTAGGTTTTGAGGTCTAGGAGTGTGAGACCTCCTATTTTGTTTTTCTTCTTCAGCAGTGCTTTGCTTACATGAGGTCTCTTTCCTTTCCATATAAACTTGGTGTTTGGTTTTTCCATGTTCTTAAAGAGTGTTGATGGAATCTAGATCAGGATTTCATTGAATGTGTAGACTGCTTTGTGTAGTATTTCATTTTCACAATATTCATTCTTCTTATCCATTAACATGGTATGTTCTTCTATCTGTGTATTTCTGTTGTAGTTTCTTGTAGTAGTGTTTTGTAGTTTTCTTTGCCTAGGGCTTTTGTGTCCCTGATAAGATTTATTCCTAAGTATTTTATCTTTTTGGTGGCTTTGGAAATGGTATTGTTTTCCTTATTTCTTTTTCAGAGGTATCTTTGTTGATGTAGAGGAATCCAACTGATGTTTGCATGTTGACCTTGTGTCCTGCCACTTTACTGAACTTTTCTATTAGTTCCAGTAATGTTTCTGCTGAGTCTCTTGGGTTTTCTGTGTTTAAGATCATGTCATCTGCAAATAGGGTTAGTTTTACTTCTTCCTTATCAATTGTGATGCATTTGATTTCCCTTTCTTGCCTCATTGCTATAGCTAGGACTTCCAATACAGTGTTAGTGATAGGAGACATCCTTGTCTGGTTCCTATTCACAAGGAGAGGGTTTTGAGTCTTTCTCCACTGAGAATAATGTTTACTGTTGGTTTTGCATATATGCCATTTATTATGTTTACAATTTTCCATTCTATCCCTAATTTACTGAGAGTTTTTATCAGGAATGAGTATTGGATTTTATCAAATGCCTTTTCTGCATCATTGATATGATCATATGGTTATTTTCTTTTGTTTTGTTTATGTGATGGATTACATTGATTGTTTTTCTTATGTTGAACCATACTTGCATACCTGGTATGAATCTCACTTGGTCCTGATGTTTTATCTTTTTGATATGTTATTGGACTCGTTTGGCAGACTTTTGTTGAAGATATTTGTGTATGTGTTCATGAGGGATATTGGTCTGTACTATTCCTTTTCTGTGGTGTCTTTCCCTGATTTTTGGCATCAGGGTTATGTTTGCTTCATAAAGTGAATTTGGGAGTGTTCCATCATTTTCTATGTTCTAGAATAGTTTGAGTAGTATAGGTGTGAGGTTTTCCCTGAACATTTTGTAGAATTCTCCAGTGAAGCTCTCTGGGCCAGGACTTTTTTATGACCTGCTCAATTTCTTCTTTCTTAAGGGTTTGTTCAAGTATTCTATTTCAAACTGGGTTAGTCTAGTCTTGTGTGTCTAGAAATTTGCCATCTCTTCTAAGTTCTCAAAGGTATTGGAGTACAGTTTTCAATAATATTCTATCATTTTTTTAAATTTCAGTTGGTTTTGTTGTGAAGTCACCCTTTTCATGTATTATTTGTGTTATTTTCATGTTCTCTTTCTTTTCCTTTGTCAAATTTGAGAGTGGTTTGTCCATTTTCTTAATCTTTTCGAAGAACCAGCTTCTTGTTTTGTTGATTTTCTCTCTCTTTCTCTCTTTTTTTTTCCTGCTTGATTTATTTCTGCTCTGATCTTTATTACTTCTTTACTTCTGGATACTGTAGGCTTCTTTTGTTGCTCTCTCTTTTTTAAAATTGATGGAGTTGTTGAATTAAAATGTTGATTTTGGCTCTTTTTTTCTTTTTGATGTATGCATATATTGTTATAAATTGCCCTCTGATCACTGTTTTGAATATGTCTCAGTGGACACTGCTCTGGTAGCATAGTGGCTAAAGCACTTGACTGCTAACCAGAAGGCTGGCGGTTCAA
>NW_006922670.1:210615-213319 GCF_000298275.1 Orycteropus afer afer
AAGGTTGGGCAATCCTACTTCCGTAGTGATACTGCCTCGGAAACCCAAGGAGGGGTCACTATGAGTCGGGGCCAACTCAACGGCACATAACAACAACAACAACAACAGTGGTTTTTGTACATTGTGTTTTCATTTTCATTTTTTTCTAGGAATTTTTTTTATTTCACATTTTTTCTTCTGTTACCCAGTAGTTTTTGAGCAATTTCCACATATTTAATTGTTTTTCCTTGTTCTTCCTACTATGGATTTCTAATTTTATAGCATTGTGATTGAGAAGATGGTTTGTTTTATCTCAATGCTTTTAAGTGTATTGAGGCTTGTTTTGTGGCCTAACATATGGCATCTTCTGGAGAATGATCCATATGCATGAGAGAAGAATGTGTATTGTGCTTTTGTTGAGTGGAATGCTCTATATATGTCTACGATGTCAAGTTCATTGATTGTGTTGTTGAGTTCTTCTGTATCTTTGTGTTTTTTTCTAGTTCCGTCCCTCCTTGAAAGTGGTGTTTTAAAGTGTCCTACTACTGGAGTTTGAAAAATGGCGTCTGGTCAGTAGTCCCCATGCTAATTCCCTCTAGCATCTTCGTGCCTGAAATCTAGGTGCAGCAGTTTGAAATAGGGATTCTGGTGCTCTGATCAGCTGTTGGAGGCAGAGTGTGCCAAACTCAGGGGAGTATGATTAGAAAGGAGAAAGGGGGCAGTGGAAAAAATAATAATAACAAAAACAAGAGAATCTGCCCTGTGGTGCACTGACTGGCAGGTGAGAAAGGCCATCGGAGACCTCCCTGCAGGAGCACCAACCAGCAGGTGAGAAGGACCATCAGAGACCTCCCTGGGTTAGGGAAGATGATGCACCACACCAATAACCAGCACTCACCACACAGATCTACCTTCAGCATCTGCTTGTATTGGTAAACTTGGGTATGGTGTGTGAGAGCGGGCACTTCCAGAACTGCCGAAACTCAAGAAGAGACCATTAATGCCACAAGTGGGAAGTTCCTGGGAGGAACTCCCACAGCAGATTGTGGGAACAAGCTTGGGCCAGCTTTTTGGCAGAGAGGGAACAGTGCTTGAATTTGTCAGTAATCTTGGGTCCATTGGGTGTGAGCAGGCAGTTCCCTTGCTCCAGAACAGCTGAAACCCAAGCAGAGAAACCACTGGCACTGCAAGTGCATGGGCCCTGGGAAGAACTCCAGCAGCAGATCATGGAGCTGCCCAGTTGTCTTGGGTCAGCTTTTTGGCATGGAAGGGCCTTGAGAGTGGGGCCTTTGCATGGGTCTGAGCCTGGCTGAAAGTGGTGAATCCCTAGCAACTAAAGTCTTTGCTGTACTTGAGATGCAGGCCTGTGGATAACCATACAACATCATCATTAGCAGTCTGTGCAAAGCCCTAGAAACTGCCACTAACAACTTGGAGCTTCCTTCCCTTTTCTCTTCACTTCCCACCATCTCCACTTATACCCTCACTCATCCAATAGAAAAATCACATTCAGCCACCATAATACCTGCTGGTTTGAATTCTAAACCCTCTTTATGACAGAGACTTACATCCACATTCCACACAGTGATTCCATCATCACAAAGAAAACTGCAGAGCAACACAGCACAGCTGAATTAAAAACCAAAAATAAAATAAAATAAAATAAACCAGCTCCATCTTTTCAAAATATTAAATCTTAAAACCAAGATAAAGCAAATCAATACATAATCAACAGTTAAAGAAAACCACATAATATCTAAGAAGCAACAGGAAACCTCAAATCAAATGAAAAAAACAGGACAAAGCATTAGAAGTAAAACCACAAACAAAGGTCTCATTAAACAGGGAAGAAGAGGAGGCAATAGAATTATCTGAGAAGGAATTTAGAAGATATGTTTATAGAGCTTTACAAGAGCCTAAGGAAACCCCAAACAGAATCAAGGAAAACACAGACAGTTCCCTAGAACTCATAACAATCATTCAAGAACAAAATAACAAGATTAATGCACAATCAGAACTCATACAAAAACAGCAGTTAGAAAACCAGAAGATGAATATCAAAATTACAGAATTACACAATAAAGTAGAACAACAAAAGACTAGGATAGAACTGGCTGAAATACACATATCCCAACTAGAAGACAAATCCCTGTACACCAGCCTGTATGAGGAAAAATCAGAACAAAGATGTAAGAGAAATGAAAAGAACCTCAGAGTTATATGGGACAATATGAAAAGAAACAACATAGGCCTCATTGGAATTCCAGAACAAGAAGAGGTGAAAAAAAAAAAAACACTGAGAAAATTGTGGAAGACCTACTAACAGAAAGTTTCTCCCATATCATGAAGGAAGAAAAGATAATTGTCCAAGAAGCTCATAGACCTCCATTCAAGATAGATCCCAAGAGAAAAACACAGAGGCATATTATAAACAAACTCTCCAAAACCAAAGACAAAGAAAAAATTTTGCAAGATGCCTGGGACAAAAGAAATATTATTTATAATAATCAAACAGTTAGGCTGACCTCTGATCACTCAGCAGAAACCACGCAGGCAAGAAGGCAATAGGACAGCATATATAAAACCCTGAAGGAAAGAACT
Organism: Orycteropus afer afer; assembly: GCF_000298275.1. Lineage (NCBI taxonomy): Eukaryota > Metazoa > Chordata > Mammalia > Tubulidentata > Orycteropodidae > Orycteropus > Orycteropus afer. Next base: position 213,196 of record NW_006922670.1, read on the forward strand.
TCCAACCAAGAATCCTATATCCAGCCACATTATCCATCAAATTTGAGGATGAAATCAAAGCATTTCCAGGCAAACAGAAATTAAGGGATTTTGTGAAAACCAGACCAACCCTATGAGAAATGCT
>NW_006922670.1:213753-217052 GCF_000298275.1 Orycteropus afer afer
ATCAATTCATATTTATTGCTAATTACACTCAATGTGAATGGACTAACTGCACCAATCAAGAGAAAGGGAGTGGCAGTCTGGATAAGAAAAGAAGACCCATATATATGCTGCCTACAAGAGACCTACCTTAGACACAAAGATAAAAATAAATTAATAATTAAGAGGTGGAAAAAAATATACCAAGCCAACAGTAATCAAAAAAAGAGCAGGGGTGGCAATATTAATTTCTGATAAAATAGGCATTAAGGGGAAAAACATCATAAGACAGAAAGGACATTTTATGATGCTGAAAGCATCAATTAACAAGGAAGAAATTACTATAATAAATATTTATGCACCCAATGAAAGTGCTCCAAAACATGTGAAGCAAATATTAACTGAATTAAAAGGGATAATAGACAACTCTACAATAGTAGCAGGAGACTTTAACACATCACTTACAAAGAGGGACAGGTCAACTAGAAAAAACTCAACAAAGATACAGAAGAACTCAACAATACAATGAACCAACTCGACCTCATAGACATATACAGAGCACTCCACACAACAGAAGCACAATTCACATTCTTCTCCAGTGCACATGGATCCTTCTCCACAATAGACCATGTGTTAGGACATAAAAAAAGCCACAATAAATTCAAAAGCATTGAAATACTACAAAGCATCTTCTCAGAACACAATGCTGTAAAATTAGAAATTAATAATAGGAAGATCAAGGAAAAAACATCAAATGTGTGGAAGTGAAACAATTCACTGCTCAAAAACTACTGGGAAATAGAGCAAATAAAAATGGTAATAAAAAAAATCCTAGAATCAAATGAGAATGAAGATACATCATACCAAAACCTATGGGACACAGCAAAAGCAGTAGTCAGAGAACAGTTTATAGCAATAAATGCATACATCAAAAAAGAGGAAAGAAACAAAATCAACACTCTAACTCATGAACTCCAACAACTAGAAAAAGAACAACAAAAGATTCCTACAGTATCTAGAAGTAAGGAAATAATAAACATCAGAGCAGAAATAAATGAAACAAAAAAATAGAGGAAATCAACAAAACAAAAAGCTGGTTCTTCAAAAAGATTAACAAAATCGATAAAGCAGTGGTAAATGTAATAAAAGAAAAGAGAGAAGATCCAAATCACAAGAACTGTAAATGAAAATGGTGTCATCACAACAGAACCAACTGAAATAAAAGAGATACTGACAAAATATTATGAAACACTATACTCCAACAGATTTGAGAACCTAGAAGAGATGGACAAGTTTCTAGAATCACAAGACCTACCTAAACTATCCCACTCTGTGATAGAATATTTGAACAGACCTGTAACAAAAGAAGAAATTGAACAGGTCATAAAAAAACTTCCCACAAAGAAAAATCCTGGCCCTGATGGCTTCACTGGAAAATTTTACCAAATATTCAGAGAAGAGTTGACACTTATGCCACTCAAGCCATTCCAGAACATAGAAAAAGATGGAATACCCCTAAACTCTTTTTATGAAGCAAGCATAACACTAATACCAAAACCAGGGAAAGACACCACTAGAAAGGAAAAGACAGACAAATATCCCTCATGAACATAGATGCAAAAATCTGTAACAAAATCCTAGCCAAAAGAAACCAGCAACACATCAAAAAATTAATACACCCCACCAAGTGGGATTCATACCAGGTTTACAAGGGTGGTTCAACATCAGAAAAACAATCAATGTAATCCACCACATAAACAAAACAAAAGAAACATATGATTATATCAATTGATGCAGAAAAGGCATTTGATAAAATCCAACATCTGTTCCTGTTCATAACTCTAAGCAAAATAGGGATAGAAGGGAAATTCCTCAACATAATAAAGGGTATATATGCAAAGCCAATGGTCTGCATCATTATTAATAGAGAAAGGTTCAAGGCATTCCCCTCACAAACGGGAACCAGACAGGGATACCCTCTAGCACCACTTCTATTTAACATTGTATTGGAAGTCCTGGGCAGGACAATAAGGCAAGAAGGAGAAATAAAAGGCATACAAATTGGCAAAGAGGAAGGAAAACAATATCTATTTGTGGACAATATGATACTGTACATAGAAAATCCAAGGGACTCAATTAAAAAAAAAAAACAAACTACTGGAACTAATAGAGAGGTTCAGCAAAGTGGCGGGATACAAGGTCAACATACAAAAATCAGTTGCATTCCTCTACACCAACACAAAGTCCTGTTATAAAGAAATAAGGGAAACAATACCATTTACAATATCTACTAAAAAAATAAAATATCTAGAAATAAACCTTGCTAGAGACACAAAAGACCTGTACAAAGAAAACTATAAAACACTGCTACAAGAGACAACAAGGGCACTACATAAATGGAAGAACGTACCTTGTTCACGGATAGGTAGAGTGAATATTGTGAAAATGTCAATAATACCTAAAGCAATCTAAACATTTAACTCAATCCCAATCCCAATACCAACAAAGTTTTTTAAAGACATGGAAATACCAATTACTAATTTCATATGGAAAGGAAAGAGACTTCAGATACCCGAGCACTTCTGAAGAAGAAAAACAGTGAGAGGCCTCACACTCCTGGATCTTAAGTACTGTGCAGCCACAGTAGTCAAAGCAGCATGGTACTGGTACAATGATAAACAGATAGACCAATGGAATGGAATCAAAAGTCCGGATATAGACCCATCCATCTATGGACAGCTGATCTTTAACAAAGGTCCCAAACCCATTAAATGGAGAAGAGACAGCTTCTTTAACAAAAGGTGCTGGCAAAACTGGATAGCCACTTGCAGAAAAATGAAACAAGACCCATACATCACCCCATACACAAAAACAAACTCAAGCTAGAGTTTACTTAAATGTAAAACCCAAAACTATAAAATTCATCAAAGTTAAAATAGGGGCAAATCTGGGGGCCCTAATTTATAGCATAAATAGAGTACCAAGCATAACCCAGAATGCACAATACATAGAAGAGAAGCTAGATGACTGGGACTTTTAAAAATTAAATTCTCATGTGCATTGAAAGACTTCATCAAAGGGTAAACAGAGAACCTACAGACAGGGAGAAAATATTTGCCTATAACATAACTGATAACGTTTTCTATAGAAAACTTCAACACCTCAACATCCAAACGACAAATAAGCCAATTCACAAATGGGCAGAAGACTTGAAGAGACACTTCACCAAAGATGATATGCTGGTGGCCAACAAACACATGAGAAATTGCGTGTGATCATTAGGCATTAGAGAGATGCAAATCAAAACAACAATGAGATATAAT
>NW_006922670.1:217684-227813 GCF_000298275.1 Orycteropus afer afer
CATTAATTTAAGGCTTGTTGGGGCCCATACACTGATGTGGGTAAGGGGAGGGATATATGGAAAGAATCTGTGACTACCATGATAACATTAGGAAAAGGGAGGACACTGAATAGTGCACATAGGAGACAGGCAATGAATGATAACACCAACCAGTATGCCCACAATACTTCATTAGTACCAAACACCAGGTTACAGATAAACACATAAACATCTGAGAGGACCAGATGGGGGTCAGTGAAGAGGAGTATTCTCTAGACCAAGGATAGATTCAGCGCAGGCTAATCTTGCACAGATATCAGTGATACAAAATGTCTGCAATTCTTACAGAAACAAAAGAAGACAGACACAGAGCAATCCCGAACAGATACCCAGACACTATGGGAGAGAGATCCAATGGATCTACTATCTCAGGATGATAGTGCTGGGGGACACCAGACTCGATTGGCACAACAAAATACATAAAAACCTTGTTCCTCATCCTACTTTGGTGTGATAGTTGGAGCTGCGTGTCAACTTGGCTGGACCACAATTCTGTGTGGTTTAAGCAATTGTGATGTGGGTTGTTCCAATGATGGGATCAGATGTATATATTTTGAACAGCCAATCCATTGAAAGGGAGTTTCCCTAAGGGTGTGGCCTGCTTCCAGTATATTTATGGACATCCTGAGAAAAGAGACACTCTTCTGTGGATCAGGATTCGGTTGTGCTGCCTACAACAGTCATGAGCTAACAATCCATCATTTGGCCTGCTGATCTTGGATTTGTCATGCGTTGGAGTCAACAGCCAGTATACTGCCTGCCTACCTTGAGCTCGTCAGCCCCTGAACCTGTGTGAGTTGGGAAAAACCTCCAGCTTGATGTTTGATCCAATAACTTGGGTTTTCACAGCTTCTATTAAGATTCTGTCTACAACTGTCCGTGAGTGAACAGTCTGCCATTAGGTCTGAAGATCTTGGATTCATCATTTGTTGGAGTCAACAGCCAGTATACTGCCTGCCAACATTGAGCTCCTCAGGCCCTGCAGCTGCGTGAGTCAGGAAAAGCCTCCAGCTTGACGTTTGATCCAAGAACTTGGGACTTGCCAGGTTCTATAAGAGTGTGAGCCATTTTCCTAAGATAAATTTCCCTTTCTCTCTATATATAACCTTTACTGGTTATGCTTCTCAGTCTAACACATTTGGTAGCAAGAGTGGGGTGGTTCTAGAGAGACAAAATCATAAGGATGGGCTTCCTAAATTGGTTCTCCAATTTGATTAATCATAAAGGCACTAGTGACCCTGCCTCCATTAGTGAAAAAGGCCCTGCTAATCCATGGTGTGAGGTGGCAACATTAATATGCAAAATAGCACCACCAATAAATCATGTACTTTTGAGAAGGGAGGCTCTGAGTGACCGCATATTTTATACTTTTCTGCAATTTTGTCAGCATGAGGAGTATAAGAAAGCTGGTTGGTTGCTCCTACTTACACTAGACAAAGTGGTGAAAGACCAATATGAGCTCAGGGCTGCTGAGTCACAGCTTAAGCACCTCATAAAAGATCTCAATGTTTCCAGTTGTGCTCTGAAAGAAAGCCTTATCTCTTCCAGTAACAGAGCTGATATTGCTGAAAACCAAACCCAGAGTCTTATTGTAAGGGTGGCTGAATTAAAATGCCAATTAAATTACCAACGCAGAATGGTGTCTGAAGTTAAAGTGAGGGCATTGATCAGGAAAAAATGGGATTCTGAAACCTGGAAGGGGACATATAGGCAGATAATTAGGAAGATCAGGATACGGAGCCTGTAAATTCTGTTGAATCCCTCCCATCTGAAAGGATTACTGTAAAACCATCACCCCTCCCACCTCAGTTTGATGGGGTTAGCCCAACTGTTCCTGCTGGGTCATTGCCTGAGGCAGAGGCCATGCATGACATTGCTGAATGTTCTCAGGAACTGCTTCAACCACCCATTGTTGCTGCTAGACCTATAACTAGAGTTAAGTACAAGTGATCCCCAAAAAGTGAAATACAAAGTGTGACTGAGAAGGTGGTACACTACACCCAAAAAAACCTACTTGATTTTGCTAACATATACAGACAGAAACGTGAAGAATATGTATGGGAATGGCTACTGAGGGTGTGGGATAATGATGCAAGGAATGTAACATTTGATCAGTCTGAGTTTATTGATCTAGGCCCACTAAGTACAGGTTCTTCATTCAATGTTTCATCTGGAGAGGTTAAGAAAGGATATAATTGTTTATTTGGTTGGCTTACTGAAGCATGGATTATGCAGTTGAAGTACTAGACCTGCCTTGGTAAAATGTAGAAGAAGGTATCCAGAGGCTTAGGTAAATTGGCTTGTTAGAATAGATTTATCAGATTAGACCCCTAGAACCAGAAATGGAGAGTCCAGAAGACACACCTTACACCAGTATGGTAAGGAATAAATTTGTGAAGGGAGCTCCAGCATCTTTGAAGACTGCTGTGATTGCTGCTTTATGTAAGCCAGATTTGACAGTAGGAACTGCCCTAATTGAACCAAAACACTTAACTATAATGAGGCTGATTGGATGCTATGGTAGTAGGGGCCAAGTGGAAGCAGTTAATTGGCAAAAGCAAGGTGGACGTGGTTACCATAATGGACAGGAGAGTTGGAACAGTAATTAGAATATTCTGACTCATGTGGAATTATGGCATTGGCTACTTGCTCATGGTGTTCCTAGTAGTGAAATACATGGCATGCCTACTAAATATTTACTTGATCTGTATCCAGGTTACATGAACAGCAGCCTAGATTGAATTGCCAGAATAGAGAGTCAGGGCCTTTCAATCAATTCCCAGACATGAGTCAGTTTATAGACCCACAACCCCTTGAATGAAGGGGAGGCCAGGTCCACTTGAGGAAGGACCCCATTACATTGCCACAAATTTATAATGTCAGTCTTTCTTCCAGCCTTCCCCAAAGGGATCTGAGGCCTTTTATGAGAGTGACCGTTCATTGGGGAAAAGGAAATAATCAGACTTTTCAGGGATTACTGTACAATGGCTCTGAACAGACACTAATTTCAGGAGACCCAAAGTGTCATTTTGGCTCACCAATCAGAGTGGGGGCATATGGAGGTCAACTTATTGATGGAGTTTTATCTAAGGTGCATCTCACAGTGGGTACAGTGTGTCCCTGAACCCATCCTGTAGTGATTTCCCCAGTTCCAGAATGCATAATTGGAATAGAGATACTGAGCCATTGGCAGAATTCCCACATTGGGTCCCTGACTGTAAGGGCTATTATGGTAGGAAAAGCCAAGCAAAAGCCATTAAAACTGTCTCTACCTACAAAAATAGTAAACCAAAAGCAATACCACATCCCTGGAGGGGTTGCAGAGATTACTGCCACCATCAAGGACTTGAAGGATGCAGCTGTGGTTATTCCCACCACATACCCATTTAATTTGCCTAGTTGGACTGTGCAAAAAACAGATTGATCTTGGAGAATGACAGTAGATTATCATAAACTTAATTGGGTGGTGACTCCAATTGCACCTGCTGTCTTGATGTGGTTTTGATATTTGAGCATATTAATACATCTCTTCATAGTTGGTATGCAGCTATTGATCTGGTCAATGCCTTTTTCTCAATACCAATTTCCAAAGACCATCAGAAGCAGTTTGCCTTCAGCTGGCAAGGCCAACAGTATACTTTCACAGTGCTTCTTCAGAGGTATATCAACTCCCCGGCATTACATCATAATTTAGTCCATAAGGATCTTGATTGTCTTTCCTTTCCACAAGACATCACACTGGTCCATTATATTGATAACATTATGTTGATTGGACCTAGTAAAGAAGAAGTATTGATGACTCTAGACTTATTGGTGAGACATATGGGTGCTAGATGTTGGGAAATTAACCCAACAAAAATTCAGCCACCTTCCATCTCAGTGAAATATCTAGGGGTCCAATGGTGTGGGGCATGTCAGGATATTCCTACTAACGTGAAGGATAAGTTATTGTATCTGGCTTTCCCCACAACTAAAAAGAAGGCACATGTCTGGTGGGTCTCTTTGGATTTAGGAGACAATATATCCCTCATTTAAGTGTGTTCCTGTGGCATATTTATCAGGTGACTCGGAAAGCTGCTAGTTTTGAGTGGGGCCCAGAACAACAGAAAGCTCTGCCAAAGGTTCAGGTTGCCATGCAGGCTGCTCTGCCACTTGGGCCATAGGATCTGGCTGATCCAATGGTGTTTGAAGTGTCTGTAGTAGATAGAGATGCTGTTTGGAGTCTTTGGCAGGTCCCTATTGGTGAGTTGCAATGCAGACCCTTGGGATTTAGGAGCAAAGCCCTACCATCCTCTGCACATAACTACTCTCCTTTTGAGAAACAACTTTTAGGTTGTTTCTGGGCTTTAGTAGAGACTGAATGCCTAACTATGGGACACCAAGTCACCATGAGGCCTGAGCTGCCCATCATGAACTGGGTGTTGTCTGACCCACAGAGTCATAAAGTTGGATCTGCACAGCAGCACTCCATCATTAAATGGAAGTGGAGCTCTGGTAGTATAGTGTCTAAGGCACTTGACTGCTAACCAGAAGGCTGGCAGTTCAAACCCATCAGCCACTCCTCGGAAGGAAGATGGGGCAATCTACTTCTGTAGTGATACTACCTCAGAAACCCAAGGAAGGGTCGCTATGAGTCAGTCTGACTCAACAGCACATAACAACAACAACAACATATCAGAGATTGGGCTCGAGCAGGACTGAAGGCACAAGTAAGTTGCATGAGGAAATGGCCCAAATGTCTATGGTCTCCACTCCAGTCATTACCTTCCCTCCCCCAGTCTGCACCTATGGCCTCATGGGGAGTTCCTTATGATCAATTGACTGAGGAATAGAAAACTGGTGCTTGGTTTACAAATGATTCTTCACAATATGCAAGCACCACTCAAAAGAGGACAGCAGTGGCACTGCAGCCCTTTTCTGGGACTTCCTTGAAGGACAGTGTGAAGGGAAATCCTCCCAATGGGCAGAACTTCAAGCAATGCATATGGCTGTTCAATTTGCAATGGAATAAGAATTGGGCAGATGTGCGATTGTATATGGATTCATGGGTTTTGGCTAATGGCTTGCCTGGATGGTCTTGGACTTGGAAGGAGGATGATTGGAAGATTGGTGACAAGGATGTATGGGAAGAGGTATGTGGATAGATCTCTCTGAATGGGCCAAAGGAGTAAAGGTATTTGTGTCTCATGTGAATGCCCACCAAAAGGTGACCTCCACAGAGGGGGACTTTAACACTCAGTTGGCTAGGATGACACATTCAATGGAATCCAGCCATCCTTTCCCCCCAGCTACTCCTGTCATTGCTCAATGTGATCATGAAGAAAGTGGCCATGTTGGCAGGGATGGAGGTTATCCATGGGCTCAGCAACAAGAACTCTCACTTACCAAGGCAGATTTGGCTACCCCACTGTTGAGTGCCCAATCTGCCAGCAGCAGAGACCAACACTGAGTCTGCAATATGGATCCATTCCTTAGGGTGACCAGCCAGCCACCTGATGACAGGTTGATTACATTGGACGACTTCCATCATGGAAAGGACAGCATTTTGTTCTTACTGGGATAGGTACTTATTCTGCATATGGATTTGCCTTCCCTGCACCCAATGCTTCTGCTAAAACTACCATCTGTGGACTTACAGAATGCCTTATCCACCGTCATGGTATCCCACACAACATTGCCTCACATCAAGGGACTCAATTCACAGCAAATGAAGTACAGCAAAGGGCCCTTGCTCATGGAATTCAGTGGTATTACCATGTTCCCAATCATCCTGAAGCAGCTGGCTTGAATGAATGATAGAATGGCCTATGGAAAACACAATTACAATGCCAGCTAGGTGGCAATACCTTGAAGGGTTGGGGCAATATTCTCCAGGAGGGTGTATATGCTCTAAACCAGCGTCCAATATATGATGCTGTTTTTCCAATAGCCAGGATTCACAGGTCCAGGAAACAAGGGGTGGAAATGGGAGTGGCACCACTCACTATTACCCCTAGTGACCCATTCAAAAAATTTTTGCTTCCTGTCCCTGCTACCCTATGCTCTGTGGGTCTGAAGACCATAGTCCCAAAGGGAGGAACACTCCCACCTGGAGACACAATACTGATTGCATTGAACTGTAAATAAAGAATGTCACCTGGCCATTTTGGCTTCCTGATGCCTCTGGATCAACAGACAAAGAAGAGCATTACTGTACTATCTGGTGTGATAGATTCTGATTACCAAGGGGAAATTGGATTGACATTACCTAATGGAGGTAAAGAAGAATGTGTCTGGAATATAGATTCTTTAGGCCGTCTCTTAGAACTACCATGCCCTATGATTAAAGTGAATGGAAAATTATAGCAACTTAATTCTGATATGACTACTAGTGGCCCAGACCCTTCAGGAATGAAGGTTTGGGTCACCCAACCAGGCAAAGAACCACGACTAGCTGAGGTGCTTGCTGAGGGCAAGGGAAATACAGAATGGGTGGTGGAAGAAGGTAGCTCTGAATATCAGCTACGACCACATGACCAGTTATAGAAACAAGGACTGTGATTGTTATATTTCTTCATTTTATATGTTAATGAAGTATTTTTGTTTCCTTCTGTTATGAACTGTGAAATGTAAATAAGGTTAATATGTTTTGGTTTTACGTGTGTTAGCATATCAAGTTAGGCATAAATATGACTTTATAATTGTCCTTATTTAGAGATTATATATGGTTAAGAAGATGTGTACAACTGCCAAGTTGACAAGGGGTGGACTGTGATAGTTGGAGCTGTGTGTCAACTTGGCTGGACCACAATTCTGTGTGGTTTAAGCATTTGTGATGTTGGTTGTTTCAGTGATGGGATCAGATGTATATGTTTTGAGCAGCAAATCCATTGAAAGGGAATTTCCCTTGGGGTGTGGCCTTCTTCCATTATATTTATGGACATCCTGGGAAAAGAGACACTCTTCCTTGGTTAGGGATTCAGTTGTTCTGCTGACAACAGTCCATGAGTGAACAATTCACCATTTGGCCTGCTGATCTTGGATTCGTCATTCATTGGAGTGAACAGCCAGTATACTGTCTGTCTTCCTTGAGCTCGTCAGCCTCTGCAGCTGTGTGAGTTAGGAAAGCCTCCAGCTTGACGTTTGATCCAAGAACTTGGGACTTGCCAGGTTCTATAAGTGTGTGAGCCATTTTCCTATGATAAATTTCTCTTTCTTTCTCTATATAAACTTTACTGGTTTTGTTTCTCTAGAGAACCCAGTCTAACACAATTGGTGAGTAGTGACTGGGGTCTTAAAAGCTTTCAAGTGGCCATCTAAGATGCACCTAATGGTCTCCTAGCATTGCAAGTGAAGAAGAGTGGAAGGAAAAAAAAAAAGGACAGTTGGAAGCAATCAGCCCTAGGACATGATGGCCCTCAAGACCAGAAGAACTAGATGATGCCCAGCTACCAATGCCAACCACTCAAGAAAGGATCAAGTCTGGAGATCCTGGATAGAATGGGAGGAAAAATGTGGAACAAAATCCAAAAATTCAATAACGACCCAAATTATTGTTCGGATGGAATCTGGTGAGACCCCAATACTATGGCCCTGGAATACATTCTGCACCTGGAATAAAACTCACTCCCAGGGACTGGCTCTCAGCCCAGTAGTTGTTAACAGGATGTACATGAAGACCATTCAACCCAGGGTGACACACCCACATACTCTATCACAATACATCCCTTGGAGCAGTAGACCATGGGGCACCAGAGGGACAACATTCATATGGAAGTAATGCAGGACAAACAGGAATACATAACTATGGGGGGAGGATTACTGGGCAGGGAGGGTAGGAGATTGGGTTAGGGTTGGGTATGTTAAATGGGGAATGAAACTAAATGTATATGTAACATTGAATGTGAAACAAACTCTTAAAATAAATAAATTCAAATAAAATAAATTGTCCTATGACTATTGTACAGTTGTCTATTTTTTTCCTTTCAATTCAGTTAATATTTGCTTTATATATTTTGGAGTTCTTTCTTTGTGTGCATAGATATTTATTATGGTAATTATTTCTTGGTCAATTGACACTTTTGACATCATATAGTGTCCTTCTTTGTCCCTTATGCTAGTTTTCATCTTGAAGTCTATTTTATCAGTAATTAATATTGCCACTCCTGCTCTTTTTTTGTTGCCATTAGCTTGATACGTGTTTTTTCCACCCCTTGATTTTCAATGTACTGTTACCTCTGTGTCTAAGGTGGGTCTCTTGTAAGCAGCATGTAAATGGATCTCCTTCTCTTACCCAGTATGCCACTCTCTTTCTCCTGACTGGTGCATTTAGTCCATTCACATTCAGCGTAATTAGTGATAGCTATGAATTTATTGCTGCCATTTTATTGTTTCTTGTGCTTTTGGTGTTTTTTTGTTTCACATATTTTTTTGTGCTGAGCTCATTTTGTCATCAAATATTTTTTTTTCTCTTATCTTCATTATTGTTGGTTTTGTGCTAACTAAATCCTTGTGATTTTCTTGTTTCTTAGTTTGATTAGAAGGATTGTTAATTTTCTTTGTGATTACCCTTAAGTAAATTCTTATCTGCCTACATGTGGAAGAGTCTTTCTATAAAGACATTTTCCTATCTTCCTCTCCTTTTGGAAAGTTTTGTAAATAAAGCTTTTATTTCCTTTATTTGCTTTGTTGCTGGTTTCATCTGCAGATTGACTTCCCTATTTCTCTATGTAAATTTTTTGTGATTTTTTGGGGTATCTTTTTTCTGGTTTGGTTTCTAGGTGGTGGTGTCAAATGTCTTGATTTTAATTTTTTTTTTTTTTTCTGTTGTGGGTTCTCTATAGGGGTAGTCAGGTTTTCACAAATTCTCTTAATTTCTTTTTGTCTGGGAATGTCTTGATTTCACTCTCATATTTGAAGGACAGTTTTGCTGGGTGTATTATTCTTGGTTAGCACTTCTTTTTCTTCAAGATTTTGTATATGCCATCTCATTGTCTTCTTGACTGCATAGTTTCTGCTGAGGAATCAGAGCTTAGTCTTTTTGTTTGTCCATTATAGGTGATATCTCATTTTTCTCAAGCTGCTCCCAAGATTCTTTCTTTGTGTTTAGTTTTGGAAAGTTTGATTATAATATGTCTTGGTGACTTTCTCTTGGGATCTATCTGGTATGGTGTTCATTGAGCTTCTTGGATGGACATCTTTTCTTCTCTCATGATATGGGGAAATTTTTCTGTTGGCAAGTCTTTGACAATATTCTCAGTGTTTTTTCTCCCCTCCTCTTGTTCTGGGCTTCCAATCAAGTGCATGCTGTTTCATTTCATGTCATCCTATATAGCTCTTATGTTCTCTTCATTTCTCTTAAATCTTTCTAATTTTTCTTCATACAGCCTAATGTCAGGAGATTTGTCTTCTAGCTTGGCAATGCATTCTTCAGCCAGTCTACTCTTTTAGCTTTCCACTGTGATATTTGTCTCTGCTATTTTAGTGTTCATCTTCTGGATTTCTAATTGCTGATTTTGTATGAGTTCTAATTTTGTATTTATCTTATTTTGTTCTTGAATGATTTTTCTGATTTTTTCTGGGGTATTCTCTTCCCATTGCTTCTGTTTATGGTTTCCATGAGCTCTTAGAGCTCTGAATCTTCTGAATTCCTTATCAGATAGTTCTATTGATTGTTCTTCCTAGGCGTTGTTGTTGTTAGGTGTTGTCAAGTTGTTTCCAACTCATAGCGACCCCATGCACAGCAGAACAAAACACTGCCCAATCCCGCACCAGCTCCATGATCCCTGTTATATTTGAGCCCATCATCACAGCCACCATGGCAATCCATCTCATTGAAAGCCTCCCCCTCTTTCATCGACCCTCCAATCTACCAAGCATGACATCCTTCTCCAGGGAATGGTCCCTTCTGACAACATGACCAAAGTAGGTGGGACGAAGTCTGGCCATTCTTGCTTCCAAGGAGCAATTCAGGTTCACTTCCTCCAGGACAGATCTGTTAGTTCTTTTAGCAATCCATGGTACTTTCAGCATTCTTTGCCAGCACCACAACTCAAAAGCATCAACTCTTCTTCGGTTTTCCTTATTCATTGTCCAGCTCTCACATGCATAC
>NW_006922670.1:228508-237792 GCF_000298275.1 Orycteropus afer afer
AGTAGATTGCCCAACTTTCCTTCTGAGGAGTGGCTGGTGAGTTTGAACTGCCAGCCTTCTGGTTAGCAGTCAAGTACCTTAGGCACTATGCTACTGGAGCTCTCATGGCTGACTAGTGGAGGGTTAATATGTTCCTCTTATTGGATGAAGCAGAGGAGAAGAGAAAGGAGAAAAAAAGTGCCAGAAGCGAACTGCAGGATAGAAAAGTAGAGGCTATTTCCTGTGTGGTAATTCAGTTAGCAATGGAGGCACAGGGAAAGACAGCCTCCTCAGTCCCTGCCTCCACCTGGGGACTTCTGCTGATGATGGCTCCCAGCCATCAATCAAAGCCCCACAATTCAGACTTGACAGTCACCCCCAAGGATGAAGGGCCACTTATGTGGATCCACAAATTGTGAAATCCCAGGTCCTAAGTCCACTCTGTGCTAAAAAGCGTTGCCAAGACCTGTACTTGAGCCCACTGTCATGTATCCACTTTGGGGTCCTCTTTATTCAGAGAGTTTCCCTTCCCTTTCTCCCATTTCCTTCCAAATTCTGTGGTCATTTAAGCTAAATGGGTCCTGTTCCATTTCCCAGTACAATCTCTGTCCCTTACTCAAAGCCCCAGTTCACCTTGAAAACTCTCAGTAGAGCTATTCTGAGTCTTTAATGCCTGGGGGTTCCGTGATGTGATTTTTTTTTCTCCTTCCCTTCTCCTCTTTGGCTCCAACTCTGCTGGTTAGGTGGGTTTCTTCTTTCTCCTCAGTTGCTTAAAGTGCTACCTTTCACCTCCTTCACTGGATCTAATATTTTATCTTCTCATTAGCTGTTCATAACTACAGCATCATTATTTGCATCTGCTTTACCTATTTTTTTTTTTACTTCTCTGCTGTTAGAGGGAGTAAGCTTGCACACTATCAGTATGATGCTATCTTCCCAGTCCCATACATATTTCTTAATCTAACAATTTCTCTCTATTTTAAAATATTTTCCTCCTAAGAAGTGTTGTTGTTGTTATGTGCTGTTGAGTCGGACCCGATTCATAGCGACCTCTCCTTGGGTTTCCAAGGCAGTGTCATTACGGAAGTAGATTGACCAACCTTCCTTCTGAGCAGTGGCTGGTGGGTTTGAACCTCCAGACTTCTGGTTAGCAGTCAAGTGCCTTAGGCACTACGCTACCAGGACTCCATCTATTAAATACCCTTGTTACCAAAAATTATCTGAGAGGCTTGGTTCTCTCCAAATCAGTGATTGGAGGGGAAGTCTGTGTGACCTTCAGTACTGAGAGCTTTCTACCTCAGAAAGATATGCTCAAATATAGTCACTGCAGTGGATGGGGAGAGTGAATTGATACCCTGGAGAATCTTGAGGCAAAGCTAGAAGGAGCCTGCTGCAAGTTCAAAATTATGTTTCTTTGAGATCCTGAGATTTATTTTAAAAATCCATTTGGGTTTTGCACTCTCCTGCATTATATATAATTATTTTCATGTGAAGCGAATATTGCCCATGTTTCCCAATGCATATTCCTATCATCTGTCTTTGTATTAGTTAGGGTATAACTGCATTTGCATTTGACAGGGGTGCAACATAACAGTGATTTAATCAAGATAGAAATGGACTTTTCTGTCACGTGAAAGTTCCAAGCTGATATGGCAGGTTGGGTCTGTGAAGTCTGTCAAGGGAGTAGCTTCTTTTGTCATACTATTCCCCAGCCCCTAGCAGTTGACAAAATCCTTATAATCCATAGGATTAGAAACAAATGAGGAGGTTATTGTAGTGATACATATAGTGGCAGTTTGAGTTAGTGTAGTGAAGGTGAAGATGGGGAATCCTTGATAGATTCAAGAGATATGTAAGAGAAAAATAGAAATAATATGGTGATGTATTGATTATGGAGTTAGTAGTGAAGTGAGAGATTGGAAGTTATGTGTCTTACTTGGAATGATAGATTATGATGACTGTCATAAAGATAGGCAAACTTGAAAAAGGAACAGGATTGTGGTGAAAGATCATGAATTTGGTTTTGGATATGTTGAGCTATTGCTGAGTAATGCCCATCAATGGATGAGTGGATAACCAAATTATGGAACATGCACATAATGGGATACTATGCTACATTAAATAACAATGAGGGATACGCAAATCATCTCACAATGTGGATGAACCTGGAGGACATTAGGCTGAATGAAATAAGTCAAACACAGAAAGACAAGTACTGTATGAGCCCATTACTGTAAAAAGACAAAGAAGAGTTTGCTTGGGAAAGGAAACTCACTTTGTAGGTTACCTGGAAGGGGAGGAATTAATTTTGGGCTAGTTAGGGCCCACACACTGACGTGGGTAAGGGGAGGGATACACAGAAAGGATCTGTGCCCACCATGATAACATTAGGAAATGGGAGGACACCGAATTGTGCAACGTAAGAGACGACAGATGCTAATACCAACAAATGTGTCCACAATACTGCATTACTATTAACACCAAACACCAGCCTACAGATAAACACATAAATGTCTGAGAGATGACACTGCCTTGGAAACCCAAGGAGATGGGGGTCAGTGAACAGGAGTATATTCTAGACCAAGGATAGATTCAGCTGATGCTAATCTTGTACAGACACCAGTGATACAAAATACTGGCAATCCTTACAGAAACAGTAGAAGACAGACATAGAGTAATCCTTCACAGACACCCAGACATGATGGGAGAGAGATCCAATAGATCTGCCATCTCAGGACCATAGTACTGGGGACACCAGACTCAATTGGCACAACAAAATACATAAAAGCCTTGTTCCTCATCCTACATCAGTGAATAGTGACTGGGGTCTTAAAAACTTTCAAGCAGCCATCTAAGATGCAGCTAATGGTCTCCTAGAATTGGAAGCAAAGAAGAATGCAAAGAAAACAAGGGCATTTGGAAGCAATCAGCCATAGTACATGGTGACCCTCGAGACCAGAAGAAGTAGATGGTGCCCTGCTACCAATCCTTTCACTCAAGAAAGGATCAAATCTGGAGATCCTGGATAGAGTGGGAGGAAAAATGTGGAACAAAATCCAAAAACTCAATAATGACCAAAATTCCTGGTCAGAGGAAGTCTGATGAGACCCCCAATACTATGGCCCTGGAACACATTCTCTGCCTGGAATAAAACTCACCCCCAGGGGCTGGCTCTCAGCCCAGTAGTTAACAAGATGTACATGCAGACCACTCAACTGAGGATGATGCACCCACATATCCTATGGTAATACATCCCTTAGAGCAATAGACCATGGGGCATCAGAGGACCAACATTCAAATTGAGGAAATCCAAGACAAACAGGATTTCATAAATATGAGGGGCACAAGGGGAGGGTTACTGGGTAGGGAGGGAAGGAGACTGGGTTAGGGGGGGACATGGTAAATGGGGAGTGAAATCAAATGTACACGTAACATTGAATGTAAAACTAGCTCTTAAAAATTAATAAAAAGAACATGGGTTTTGGATTCAAGTTAACTAGGATTGAATCCTGGTCTGTCAAATTATTAACTACATTATCTGGAGTTGAGTCATGAACCCTCTCTGTGACTTAGTTTACTTATTGAAAAAATACATATAATAACATGACTTACATAGTTTTTCTGAGAATTAAACAGTATAGGATATGTCAAGTACATAGAGTAGTGCTTGGAACAGAGTGTATATTTAATAACTGGTAACTATGATGCTGAATCTAAAGTGTCTCAGACTTAAGTGGAGTTATTGAGTAAGCAGTTGGGTATATGGCCCTGTAGTTCAGAGGAGTAACCTGGGCTGGAGATACTATTTGTGAGTGTGCAAAAAGAAACTGGCCATAGTAGGCTTGCCAGATACTCTTGGGAAGGTCTGATCGCACAGTTGGTCCTTGGTTGGCATCTGAGAACTTAGATTTCAGGAGGGTTTCTACCATTCCCAGAACAGATAGGAGTGGCTCACTGTGGGTAGAGATGCACAGCTGATTATTGTAATTGCTGTCAATAAGTTGTACACATCTAAAAAGTTGAATTCATGAAAGTTGTGTGATATATATATGTACAACAACAACAAAAACAACAACAAAAGTAGCTGCTGAGGTTGCATATGTAAAACAAAAACCTCTTATTATTGTTTTCCTGGTTTGCAGGTTTAACGTCATGATTTCATGGGATATCTCCAGGAAATTGGCCTTTCTTGGTTCTCTAGTGCTGCTATAAGAGAGATATCAAAAAGGGATTTACTCTCTTACAGTGTAGGAGGCTAAAAGTCTGAGTTCAAAGTGCTGGCTCTAGGGATTGGATGAAGGTCCCTTTGCCTTGGGCTTCAGCTCTGCCTCTTTTTCCAGGCCCACTAGAGCTGGAGGCTTTTCTGACTCACCCAGTTGCTGGCTGCTGAGGCTGACAAACTCAAGATTAACAGGTAAAATGGCACATTCCCAAGATCAGCATGCAACAATGGCAGATCACTGTTTCAAGTCCATGAATAAACCCAAGATTGGCAGGCGACATGGCAGGCCAAAACTAAGCCAAATGCAGGGTCCAGATGTGCTAAAAGCTAGATACCTTTCTCAAAACTTCTCCTCATATACTGGAAGCAGGGCATGTCCAGAAGGCAACTTCTTAGTTGCTCACAGCAGAATCAACCATGGAAGTGATTACAATCTTATCATGGGGAATAACTACATCTATTGGTCCAACCACTCAAAACCATGGCTCAGCCAAGTTGACACACAACCTTAACTATCACATGTCCTAATAATGTCTTTAGTGCTTCTGTTCTTTAGTCTAGCTCATTGTGTAATGCCTGGGGTCTTAAAAGCTTTCAAGTAATCCAAGCCACAACAGTTGCTTTATAAAAGAGTCAGAAATAGGAGAAGGGTATGGAATGTGTAGCTAATTTCCTCTATGAACAACTGCCTGTTTTGCCATAAGTCCAGAACTGGATGGTGCCTGGCTACTATTGCTGAATATTTTGATGAACATTCTATAGAAAAATCTTGATCAAAAGGAAGAAAATTCAGAAAAGAATTTAAAATTTTGATGGTCTATATACTTTCTGGAGCCATGGAGAGTGGGTGATTCCTAGAACTATTGCCATGAGTTAATCTTTAAACCTTAAACTAAAAATATTCCCTGAAATCATCTTAAAACCAAAGAATAAATTAGCTTAACTAGTGAGAAAAGACTGCCTTGAGCATTATTCTCTTTTAAGAACTGTTTATATGGGATCAAATTGATAACAGCAATAGGAAAGATTAGACAGGAACCTTAGGAGGCAGTAAAGCCAAAACCAAACCCACTGCCATCAAGTTGATTCCAACTTATAGTGACCCTATAGCAACCTTATAGGACAGAATAGAACTGCCCCATAGATTTTCCAAGGCTGTAAATCTTTACAGAAGCAGACTACCACATCTTTTCCCCACAGAGTGGCTGCTGTGTTCAAACTGGTGGCTGGTGAGTTCAAACTGGTAATTGCTTAGCAACCAAATGCCTTAACCACTGCAGCACTAGAGTGCCTTTGGAGGGGGGCAGTAGGATAAGTTTATGTTAATGAAGGAGGAAGAACTCAGTAAAGGAGGGTGAAAATTGTTGCACAACTTGAAGAATGTAACCAATGTCACTAAACTGTAAATGTAGAAACTGTTGAATTGGTGTATATTTGGCTATATATATTCTCAATTGGAATAACAACAAAATAAAAATTTTTAAAGAGTTGCTCACTGTTACTAGATGTACAAACCATGTGGTTTGTGATGAATACCTGCTTTTCCTTCTGAAAGTCTGAACTTTTGGTACACTGGAGGCACGGAGTACCTATGAGGAGGGTAACTTCATGACCACCCCCCAATAAATACCCTGGGCACTGAGTTTCTAATGAGCTTCCCTAGTATACACATTTCACATGTACTGTCACAACTTGTTGCTAGAGAAATTAAGCATGTCTTGTATGTCTCCAGTTTAAGATTACTCTTGGAAGCTTGTGCCTCTGAACTTGTCCTATGCACCTTTTCCTTTTGCTAACTTGGTTTGCATCCTTTTGCTGTAATAAATATTAACCATGAGTATGACTCTATTCTGAGTCCTGGGAGTTGTCCTAGTGAACCACCAACCTTGGTAATCATCTTGGGAACCCTCAACAAGGTGAGACAAATAGGAATAGGTGGTGATTAAATTCATCAGTAGAAATAAGATTCCTAAAAAAAGAGTGAGGGTAAGAGGAAGACTAGAACTGAGCCTTGAGGAATCACAACATTTAGTGCCTAAGTTGAGGAAGATGATCCTATGAAGGTAATAAAGAGCAGGCAGTAGGGACAGAGAGAAACCTGAAGATTTTTATGTCACAGAAACCACAGGAACAGAAAGTTTCAAGAAAGAGCATTGGCCAGTAGAGTCAAAAGATACTGAAGGATCAAATAAGATGAGAACTGAGAAGTGTTTGTTTTATCTAACAACACAGAGGCGACCTTATCAAGCTCTGTTTTGGCAGCATGATGAGGTGGAAGCTATTTTGAATTTGGTAGTAGTATAATGAGCGTGAAATGAATGTTCATTTTGATAATTTTGGTGCCATCATGGTCACATTTGATCTCAGAAAAGTTTATTTTAAAAAGTATTTTTTAAAGTTAATATTTAATCGATTAAAGTTTAAAATACTCCATTCCAAAGAAAGGTGATGCAATAGAACCTGGAAATAATTGAACGATATCATTGATAACACATTCAAGTAAAGTTTTTCTAAAAAGAATTAAAAAATAGTTGAAGCAGTACATTGACAGGGAAGTACCAGAAATATAAATAGGATTCAGAAGAGAACGTGGAACAAGGGATACAATTGCTGATGTCAGAGGATCTTGGTTAAAAGGAGAATAGCAAAAAGATGTTTAACTATATTTTATTAACTATGAAAATGCATTTGGCTATGTAGATTATAACAGATAATGGATAATATTTTAAAGAATGGGAACTCCAGAACACTTCACTAAGCTCATGAAGTACATGAATGTAGACCAGGAGGCAGTCATTTGAACAGAACAAGGGGATATTACATGGTTTAAAATCATGAAAGGTGTGCACCAGGGCAGTATCTTTTCACCATATTTATTCAATGTGTATGCTGAGCAAATTGTCTGAGTAGTTGGACTATATGAAGAAGAATGTGGCATCAGGATTGGAGGAAGACTCATTAACAACTGGTGACATACAGATAACACAAACTTGCTAACTGAAAGCAAAGAAGACTTTAATCACTTACTGATGCAAGATTGAAGACTGCAGCATTCAGTATGGATTACACCTCAACATAAAACCAAAAAACCAAATTCACTGTCATTGAGTAGATTCTGACTCATGGTGACCCCCGTTGGGTTTCCGAGATGGTAAATCTTTACAGAAGTAGATTGCCCCACCAACCTTCTGATTAACAGTCTTGGGCACTATGCCACTGGAGCTCCTTACCTCAACATAAAGAAAACAAAAATTCTCACAACAGGACCAATAAGTAACATCATGATAAATGGAGAAAAGTTTGGAGTTGTTAAAGATATCCTTTTACTATGATCCACATTCAACACCCATGAACGTAGTAGTCAAGAAATCAAATGATGTTTTGCATTGGTAAAATCTACTGCAAAAGAATTCTTTAAGGTGTTACAAAGCAAAGATACTACCTTGAGGACGAGTGTGCACCTGACCTACAAACAAACAAACAAAGCCATAGTATTTTCAGTCACCTCATATGCATATGAAAGCTGAAGAAAATCAGCTCACTTGAATTATGGTGTTAGCAAAGAATATTCTATGTACTAGGGGCTGACAGAAGAATGAACAAATCTGTCTTGAAAGAAGAACAGTCAGAATACTCCTTGGAAGTGAGAACAGTGAGACTTCATGTCACATACTTTGGCTATGACATCAGGTGAGACCAGCACCTGGAAAAGGACATCATATTTGGGAAACTAGAGTGTCAGTGAAAAAGGTAGACCTTCAATGTGATGGACTGACACAGTGGCTGCAACAATGGACTCAAACATAGCAATATTTGTGAGGATGGCAAGGGACCAGGAATTGTTTTGTTCTGTTGTATATAGGGTTGCCATGAGTCAGAAACTACTTGATGGCACCTAACAATAACAGTTCTCCTTTAAGCTTTTTTTTTTTTTTAATTGTGATTTGGGTGAAAATTTACAGAGCAAATACACTTTCCATACAGCAGGTCACATACACTTTGCCTCATGACATTGATCACAATTTAGCACAATGCAACATCTCCCCTCCCACTTCCTCTTCCCTGTGTCCATCCCTCCATGCACTCCTACCCCCTGAGAAGTCTCCCTGTGCCTGAGCAGCCCTTCTTTCTCTCATGCTTGTTCTCTCCAAGGAGTGTATCTACCTCAGGTAAATGATCAACTGATATGCCTGTCTATTGTTTGGCTGGAAGCCACAGGTGTGCGTTCAATCCCAGACCTGAAGGGCAGCTAAGGGCCATAGTCTCAGTGGTTCCACCAGGCTCTCTTGGGCCAGCAAACCTGTTCCCTGCTTTTTTTTTTTTTTAAATGATTTTGAGTTTTGTTCCACATTGTTCCCCCTGTCTATCCAGGATCTCCTACAAAGATCCTCTTCCAAGTGGTTGACAGTATTAGCAGAGCACCATCTATTTCTTCTGGTCTCATAGTCGTATAAGCTGCAGATCAGATGGTATACCAGTGGCTAGGGCTAATTGTTTCCATGAATTTTTGGTTTTCCTCATTATCCTTGGCTCTGGACAAGTAGAGACCCATCGTTGCATTTAGATGGCAGCTTGCAATCTTTTAAGATCTCAGTCGCTACTCGCCACAGTAGGAGGTGGAACAATGATTTGTGTAGTATGTTATGCCAATTGAGCTTGATGTCCTCTGCGTCTGTGGTCCCAAGCCCACAGGTTCAACTACTCGGTCCCTCTGGGTATCTGGCTGTGACCAAGCAGTGACTACAACCTTGTCATTTGTCATCTCCATTATACACCTGGGAATTGAGATCATATACATAAAGTTATTGGACAACGGTCTGCCAACCCTATACATGTTCTTGGTTGCACTCTCCACTTCATATGCATACCTAATATTTCAGCCTGTCCACCCATCTATCCACCCATGTACCCGTGTTTGCCTTCGCTTAGCACGCCATACTATATGCTCAAAAGTGTTCATCTTTGTTGTCTGTATTTCCCACGTACCTCTCTATGTCTTTCTCTTCCTCAATGCCACTGTATTGATCACTCACATTTGGTACATTGCCCTTTTCTTCACCCAAATCAAAACTTATCTCTATCT